>NW_027636791.1:0-82567 GCF_936440315.1 Barbus barbus | reverse complement strand
CTACGCCCTGAAACAGATGTTGAATGAGCATCTTTTTGCAGTGTTGACTATCCCAATCACAAGTTGGTGGGCGGAGTTAGTGTAAATAGCCTTTGCCAACAAGGCGGGCTATTTGCACATAATGTACTTATCATTTCCAAATACGGAGTGTTTAGATTTTCTGCATTGAAGCTCTGACATGACTTGCTCTGCAAAAAGCTCTAAACATGAAAATCTGTCTTCTACATTGCAAATAACTACATTTCATGAGAACGAAACATCTTTCATGTACTTAAGCTTTACTCTTAAAACTGCATAAACCAACTTTCTCTCACTGAGAAAGAAGCTTTTCAGCATCTATGGCCTTGATTTCTCTTCATTTGCTTAGTTGCATTAAACACAGCATTAGTGTTCTTAGAGCTTCAATGCAGAAAATCACTAGTTTAGAGCTTCTAACATGACTTGCTCTGCAAAAAGCTCCAAAACATGAAAATCTGTCTTCTGCATTGCAAATAACATTACATTTCATGAGAAAGAAACATCTTTCATGTACTTAAGGTTTACTCTTAAAACTGCATAAACCAACTTTCTCTCACCGAGAAAGAAGTTTTCAGCATCTGTGGCCTTGATTTCTCTTCAATTGCTTAGTTGCATTAAACACAGCATTAGTGTTCTTAGAGGCTCTAAACTAAGTGATTTTCTGCATTGAAGCTCTGACATGACTTGCTCTGCAAAAAGCTCCAAAACATGAAAATCTGTCTTCTGCATTGCAAATGACATTACATTTCATGAGAAAGAAACATCTTTCATGTACTTAAGATTTATTCTTAAAATTGCATAAACCAACTTTCTCTCACTGAGAAAGAAGTTTTCAGCATCTGTGGCATTGATTTCTCGTCATTTGCTTAGTTGCACTAAACACAGCATTAGTGTTCTTAGAGGCTCTAAACTAAGTGATTTTCTGCATTGAAGCTCTGACATGACTTGCTCTGCAAAAAGCTCCAAAACATGAAAATCTGTCTTCTGCATTGCAAATTACATTACATTTCATGAGAAAGAAACATCTTTCATGTACTTAAGATTTATTCTTAAAACTGTATAAACCAACTTTCTCTCACCGAGAAAGAAGTTTTCAGCCTCTGTGGCCTTGATTTCTCTTCAATTGATTAGTTGCATTAAACACAGCATTAGTGTTCTTAGAGGCTCTAAACTAAGTGATTTTCTGCATTGAAGCTCTGACATGACTTGCTCTGCAAAAAGCTCCAAAACATGAAAATCTGTCTTCTGCATTGCAAATGACATTACATTTCATGAGAAAGAAACATCTTTCATGTACTTAAGATTTATTCTTAAAATTGCATAAACCAACTTTCTCTCACTGAGAAAGAAGTTTTCAGCATCTGTGGCATTGATTTCTCGTCATTTGCTTAGTTGCACTAAACACAGCATTAGTGTTCTTAGAGGCTCTAAACTAAGTGATTTTCTGCATTGAAGCTCTGACATGACTTGCTCTGCAAAAAGCTCCAAAACATGAAAATCTGTCTTCTGCATTGCAAATTACATTACATTTCATGAGAAAGAAACATCTTTCATGTACTTAAGATTTATTCTTAAAACTGTATAAACCAACTTTCTCTCACCGAGAAAGAAGTTTTCAGCCTCTGTGGCCTTGATTTCTCTTCAATTGATTAGTTGCATTAAACACAGCATTAGTGTTCTTAGAGGCTCTAAACTAAGTAATTTTCTGCATTGAAGCTCTGACATGACTTGCTCTGCAAAAAGCTCCAAAACATGAAAATCTGTCTTCTGCATTGCAAATGACATTACATTTCATGAGAAAGAAACATCTTTCATGTACTTAAGGTTTACTCTTAAAATTGCATAAACCAACTTTTTCTCACTGAGAAAGAAGTTTTCAGCATCTGTGGCATTGATTTCTCGTCATTTGCTTAGTTGCACTAAAAACAGCATAAACACAGTATTAGTGTTCTTAGAGGCTCTAAACTAAGTGATTTTCTGCATTGAAGCTCTGACATGACTTGCTCTGCAAAAAGCTCCAAAACATGAAAATCTGTCTTCTGCATTGCAAATGACATTACATTTCATGAGAAAGAAACATCTTTCATGTACTTAAGATTTATTCTTAAAACTGTATAAACCAACTTTCTCTCACTGAGAAAGAAGTTTTCAGCATCTGTGGCATTGATTTCTCGTCATTTGCTTAGTTGCACTAAACACAGCATAAACACAGCATTAGTGTTCTTAGAAGCCCTAAATAGTGATTTTGTGCATTGAAGTGCTAACATGACTTGCTCTGCAAAAAGCTCCAAAACATGAAAATCTGTCTTCTGCATTGCAAATAACATTACATTTCATGAGAAAGAAACATCTTTCATGTACTTAAGGTTTACTCTTAAAACTGCATAAACCAACTTTCTCTCACCGAGAAAGAAGTTTTCAGCCTCTGTGGCCTTGATTTCTCTTCAATTGATTAGTTGCATTAAACACAGCATTAGTGTTCTTAGAGGCTCTAAACTAAATGATTTTCTGCATTGAAGCTCTGACATGACTTGCTCTGCAAAAAGCTCCAAAACATGAAAATCTGTCTTCTGCATTGCAAATGACATTACATTTCATGAGAAAGAAGCATCTTTCATGTACTTAAGGTTTACTCTTAAAATTGCATAAACGAACTTTTTCTCACTGAGAAAGAAGTTTTCAGCATCTGTGGCCTTGATTTTTCCTCAATTGCTTAGTTGCACTAAACATAGCATAAACACAGCATTAGTGTTCTTAGAAGCCCGAAATAGTGATTTTCTGCATTGAAGCTCTGACATGACTTGCTTTGCAAAAAGCTCCAAAACATGAAAATCTGTCTTCTGCATTGCAAATGACATTACATTTCATGAGAAAGAAACATCTTTCATGTACTTAAGGTTTACTCTTAAAACTGCATAAACCAACTTTCTCTCACTGAGAAAGAAGTTTTCAGCATCTGTGGCGTTGATTTCTCTTCATTTGCTTAGTTGCACTAAACACAGCATAAACACAGCATTAGTGTTCTTAGAGGCTCTTAAACTAAGTGATTTTCTGCATTGAAGCTCTGACATGACTTGCTCTGCAAAAAGCTCCAAAACATGAAAATCTGTCTTCTGCATTGCAAATAACATTACATTTCATGAGAAAGAAACATCTTTCATGTACTTAAGGTTTACTCTTAAAACTGCATAAACCAACTTTCTCTCACCGAGAAAGAAGTTTTCAGCATCCGTGGCCTTGATTTCTCTTCAATTGATTAGTTGCATTAAACACAGCATTAGTGTTCTTAGAGGCTCTAAACTAAGTGATTTTCTGCATTGAAGCTCTGACATGACTTGCTCTGCAAAAAGCTCCAAAACATGAAAATCTGTCTTCTGCATTGCAAATGACATTACATTTCATGAGAAAGAAACATCTTTCATGTACTTAAGATTTATTCGTAAAACTGCATAAACCAACTTTCTCTCACTGAGAAAGAAGTTTTCAGCATCTGTGGCATTGATTTCTCGTCATTTGCTTAGTTGCACTAAACACAGCATAAACACAGTATTAGTGTTCTTAGAGGCTCTAAACTAAGTGATTTTCTGCATTGAAGCTCTGACATGACTTGCTCTGCAAAAAGCTCCAAAACATGAAAATCTGTCTTCTGCATTGCAAATGACATTACATTTCATGAGAAAGAAACATCTTTCATATACTTAAGATTTATTCTTAAAACTGTATAAACCAACTTTCTCTCACTGAGAAAGAAGTTTTCAGCATCTGTGGCATTGATTTCTCGTCATTTGCTTAGTTGCACTAAACACAGCATAAACACAGCATTAGTGTTCTTAGAAGCCCGAAATAGTGATTTTCTGCATTGAAGCTCTGACATGACTTGCTCTGCAAAAAGCTCCAAAACATGAAAATCTGTCTTCTGCATTGCAAATGACATTACATTTCATGAGAAAGAAACATCTTTCATGTACTTAAGGTTTACTCTTAAAACTGCATAAACCAACTTTCTCTCACTGAGAAAGAAGTTTTCAGCATCTGTGGCCTTGATTTCTCTTCATTTGCTTAGTTGCACTAAACACAGCATAAACACAGCATTAGTGTTCTTAGAGGCTCTAAACTAAGTGATTTTCTGCATTGAAGCTCTGACATGACTTGCTCTGCAAAAAGCTCCAAAACATGAAAATCTGTCTTCTGCATTGCAAATAACATTACATTTCATGAGAAAGAAACATCTTTCATGTACTTAAGGTTTACTCTTAAAACTGCATAAACCAACTTTCTCTCACCGAGAAAGAAGTTTTCAGCCTCTGTGGCCTTGATTTCTCTTCAATTGATTAGTTGCATTAAACACAGCATTAGTGTTCTTAGAGGCTCTAAACTAAGTGATTTTCTGCATTGAAGCTCTGACATGACTTGCTCTGCAAAAAGCTCCAAAACATGAAAATCTGTCTTCTGCATTGCAAATGACATTACATTTCATGAGAAAGAAACATCTTTCATGTACTTAAGGTTTACTCTTAAAATTGCATAAACGAACTTTTTCTCACTGAGAAAGAAGTTTTCAGCATCTGTGGCCTTGATTTTTCCTCAATTGCTTAGTTGCACTAAACATAGCATAAACACAGCATTAGTGTTCTTAGAAGCCCTAAATAGTGATTTTGTGCATTGAAGCTCTGACATGACTTGCTCTGCAAAAAGCTCCAAAACATGAAAATCTGTCTTCTGCATTGCAAATGACATTACATTTCATGAGAAAGAAACATCTTTCATGTACTTAAGGTTTACTCTTAAAACTGCATAAACCAACTTTCTCTCACTGAGAAAGAAGTTTTCAGCATCTGTGGCGTTGATTTCTCTTCATTTGCTTAGTTGCACTAAACACAGCGTAAACACAGCATTAGTGTTCGTAGAGGCTCTAAACTAAGTGATTTTCTGCATTGAAGCTCTGACATGACTTTCTCTGCAAAAAGCTCCAAAACATGAAAATCTGTCTTCTGCATTGCAAATAACATTACATTTCATGAGAAAGAAACATCTTTCATGTACTTAAGGTTTACTCTTAAAATTGCATAAACCAACTTTCTCTCACTGAGAAAGAAGTTTTCAGCATCTGTGGCCTTGATTTCTCTTCAATTGATTAGTTGCATTAAACACAGCATTAGTGTTCTTAGAGGCTCTAAACTAAGTGATTTTCTGCATTGAAGCGCTAACATGACTTGCTCTGCAAAAAGCTCCAAAACATGAAAATCTGTCTTCTGCATTGCAAATAACATTACATTTCATGAGAAAGAAACATCTTTCATGTACTTAAGGTTTACTCTTAAAATTGCATAAACCAACTTTCTCTCACTGAGAAAGAAGTTTTCAGCATCTGTGGCCTTGATTTCTCCTCAATTGCTTAGTTGCACTAAACACAGCATAAACACAGCATTAGTGTTCTTAGAAGCCCTAAATAGTGATTTTGTGCATTGAAGCTCTAACATGACTTGCTCTGCAAAAAGCTCCAAAACATGAAAATCTGTCTTATGCATTGCAAATGACATTACATTTCATGAGAAAGAAACATCTTTCATGTACTTAAGGTTTACTCTTAAAACTGCATAAACAAACTTTCTCTCACTGAGAAAGAAGTTTTCAGCATCTGTGGCCTTGATTTCTCTTCAATTGCTTAGTTGCACTAAACACAGCATTAGTGTTCTTAGAGGCTCTAAACTAGTGATTTTCTGCATTGAAGCTCTGACATGACTTGCTCTGCAAAAAGCTCCAAAACATGAAAATCTGTCTTCTGCATTGCAAATAACATTAAATTTCATGAGAAAGAAACATCTTTCATGTACTTAAGGTTTACTCTTAAAACTGCATAGACCAACTTTCTCTCACTGAGAAAGAAGTTTTCAGCATCTGTGGCGTTGATTTCTCTTCATTTGCTTAGTTGCACTAAACACAGCATAAAAACAGCATTAGTGTTCTATTAGTGTTCTTAGAGGCTCTAAACTAAGTGATTTTCTGCATTGAAGCTCTGACATGACTTGCTCTGCAAAAAGCTCCAAAACATGAAAATCTGTCTTCTGCATTGCAAATGACATTACATTTCATGAGAAAGAAACATCTTTCATGTACTTAAGGTTTACTCTTAAAACTGCATAAACAAACTTTCTCTCACTGAGAAAGAAGTTTTCAGCATCTGTGGCATTGATTTCTCGTCATTTGCTTAGTTGCACTAAACACAGCATAAACACAGCATTAGTGTTCTTAGAAGCCCTAAATAGTGATTTTGTGCATTGAAGTGCTAACATGACTTGCTCTGCAAAAAGCTCCAAAACATGAAAATCTGTCTTCTGCATTGCAAATAACATTACATTTCATGAGAAAGAAACATCTTTCATGTACTTAAGGTTTACTCTTAAAACTGCATAAACCAACTTTCTCTCACCGAGAAAGAAGTTTTCAGCATCTGTGGCCTTGATTTCTCTTCAATTGATTAGTTGCATTAAACACAGCATTAGTGTTCTTAGAGGCTCTAAACTAAGTGATTTTCTGCATTGAAGCTCTGACATGACTTGCTCTGCAAAAAGCTCCAAAACATGAAAATCTGTCTTCTGCATTGCAAATGACATTACATTTCATGAGAAAGAAACATCTTTCATGTACTTAAGGTTTACTCTTAAAATTGCATAAACGAACTTTTTCTCACTGAGAAAGAAGTTTTCAGCATCTGTGGCCTTGATTTTTCCTCAATTGCTTAGTTGCACTAAACATAGCATAAACACAGCATTAGTGTTCTTAGAAGCCCTAAATAGTGATTTTGTGCATTGAAGCTCTGACATGACTTGCTCTGCAAAAAGCTCCAAAACATGAAAATCTGTCTTCTGCATTGCAAATGACATTACATTTCATGAGAAAGAAACATCTTTCATGTACTTAAGGTTTACTCTTAAAACTGCATAAACCAACTTTCTCTCACTGAGAAAGAAGTTTTCAGCATCTGTGGCGTTGATTTCTCTTCATTTGCTTAGTTGCACTAAACACAGCGTAAACACAGCATTAGTGTTCGTAGAGGCTCTAAACTAAGTGATTTTCTGCATTGAAGCTCTGACATGACTTTCTCTGCAAAAAGCTCCAAAACATGAAAATCTGTCTTCTGCATTGCAAATAACATTACATTTCATGAGAAAGAAACATCTTTCATGTACTTAAGGTTTACTCTTAAAATTGCATAAACCAACTTTCTCTCACTGAGAAAGAAGTTTTCAGCATCTGTGGCCTTGATTTCTCTTCAATTGATTAGTTGCATTAAACACAGCATTAGTGTTCTTAGAGGCTCTAAACTAAGTGATTTTCTGCATTGAAGCGCTAACATGACTTGCTCTGCAAAAAGCTCCAAAACATGAAAATCTGTCTTCTGCATTGCAAATAACATTACATTTCATGAGAAAGAAACATCTTTCATGTACTTAAGGTTTACTCTTAAAATTGCATAAACCAACTTTCTCTCACTGAGAAAGAAGTTTTCAGCATCTGTGGCCTTGATTTCTCCTCAATTGCTTAGTTGCACTAAACACAGCATAAACACAGCATTAGTGTTCTTAGAAGCCCTAAATAGTGATTTTGTGCATTGAAGCTCTAACATGACTTGCTCTGCAAAAAGCTCCAAAACATGAAAATCTGTCTTATGCATTGCAAATGACATTACATTTCATGAGAAAGAAACATCTTTCATGTACTTAAGGTTTACTCTTAAAACTGCATAAACAAACTTTCTCTCACTGAGAAAGAAGTTTTCAGCATCTGTGGCCTTGATTTCTCTTCAATTGCTTAGTTGCACTAAACACAGCATTAGTGTTCTTAGAGGCTCTAAACTAGTGATTTTCTGCATTGAAGCTCTGACATGACTTGCTCTGCAAAAAGCTCCAAAACATGAAAATCTGTCTTCTGCATTGCAAATAACATTAAATTTCATGAGAAAGAAACATCTTTCATGTACTTAAGGTTTACTCTTAAAACTGCATAGACCAACTTTCTCTCACTGAGAAAGAAGTTTTCAGCATCTGTGGCGTTGATTTCTCTTCATTTGCTTAGTTGCACTAAACACAGCATAAAAACAGCATTAGTGTTCTATTAGTGTTCTTAGAGGCTCTAAACTAAGTGATTTTCTGCATTGAAGCTCTGACATGACTTGCTCTGCAAAAAGCTCCAAAACATGAAAATCTGTCTTCTGCATTGCAAATGACATTACATTTCATGAGAAAGAAACATCTTTCATGTACTTAAGGTTTACTCTTAAAACTGCATAAACAAACTTTCTCTCACTGAGAAAGAAGTTTTCAGCATCTGTGGCATTGATTTCTCGTCATTTGCTTAGTTGCACTAAACACAGCATAAACACAGCATTAGTGTTCTTAGAAGCCCTAAATAGTGATTTTGTGCATTGAAGTGCTAACATGACTTGCTCTGCAAAAAGCTCCAAAACATGAAAATCTGTCTTCTGCATTGCAAATAACATTACATTTCATGAGAAAGAAACATCTTTCATGTACTTAAGGTTTACTCTTAAAACTGCATAAACCAACTTTCTCTCACCGAGAAAGAAGTTTTCAGCATCTGTGGCCTTGATTTCTCTTCAATTGATTAGTTGCATTAAACACAGCATTAGTGTTCTTAGAGGCTCTAAACTAAGTGATTTTCTGCATTGAAGCTCTGACATGACTTGCTCTGCAAAAAGCTCCAAAACATGAAAATCTGTCTTCTGCATTGCAAATAACATTACATTTCATGAGAAAGAAACATCTTTCATGTACTTAAGGTTTACTCTTAAAATTGCATAAACCAACTTTCTCCCACTGAGAAAGAAGTTTTCAGCATCTGTGGACTTGATTTCTCCTCAATTGCTTAGTTGCACTAAACACAGCATAAACACAGCATTAGTGTTCTTAGAAGCCCTAAATAGTGATTTTGTGCATTGAAGTGCTAACATGACTTGCTCTGCAAAAAGCTCCAAAACATGAAAATCTGTCTTCTGCATTGCAAATAACATTACATTTCATGAGAAAGAAACATCTTTCATGTACTTAAGGTTTACTCTTAAAACTGCATAAACCAACTTTCTCTCACCGAGAAAGAAGTTTTCAGCATCTGTGGCCTTGATTTCTCTTCAATTGATTAGTTGCATTAAACACAGCATTAGTGTTCTTAGAGGCTCTAAACTAAGTGATTTTCTGCATTGAAGCTCTGACATGACTTGCTCTGCAAAAAGCTCCAAAACATGAAAATCTGTCTTCTGCATTGCAAATAACATTACATTTCATGAGAAAGAAACATCTTTCATGTACTCAAGGTTTACTCTTAAAATTGCATAAACCAACTTTCTCTCACTGAGAAAGAAGTTTTCAGCATCTGTGGCCTTGATTTTTCCTCAATTGCTTAGTTGCACTAAACATAGCATAAACACAGCATTAGTGTTCTTAGAAGCCCTAAATAGTGATTTTGTGCATTGAAGCTCTGACATGACTTGCTCTGCAAAAAGCTCCAAAACATGAAAATCTGTCTTCTGCATTGCAAATGACATTACATTTCATGAGAAAGAAACATCTTTCATGTACTTAAGATTTATTCGTAAAACTGCATAAACCAACTTTCTCTCACTGAGAAAGAAGTTTTCAGCATCTGTGGCATTGATTTCTCGTCATTTGCTTAGTTGCACTAAACACAGCATAAACACAGTATTAGTGTTCTTAGAGGCTCTAAACTAAGTGATTTTCTGCATTGAAGCTCTGACATGACTTGCTCTGCAAAAAGCTCCAAAACATGAAAATCTGTCTTCTGCATTGCAAATGACATTACATTTCATGAGAAAGAAACATCTTTCATATACTTAAGATTTATTCTTAAAACTGTATAAACCAACTTTCTCTCACTGAGAAAGAAGTTTTCAGCATCTGTGGCATTGATTTCTCGTCATTTGCTTAGTTGCACTAAACACAGCATAAACACAGCATTAGTGTTCTTAGAAGCCCGAAATAGTGATTTTCTGCATTGAAGCTCTGACATGACTTGCTCTGCAAAAAGCTCCAAAACATGAAAATCTGTCTTCTGCATTGCAAATGACATTACATTTCATGAGAAAGAAACATCTTTCATGTACTTAAGGTTTACTCTTAAAACTGCATAAACCAACTTTCTCTCACTGAGAAAGAAGTTTTCAGCATCTGTGGCCTTGATTTCTCTTCATTTGCTTAGTTGCACTAAACACAGCATAAACACAGCATTAGTGTTCTTAGAGGCTCTAAACTAAGTGATTTTCTGCATTGAAGCTCTGACATGACTTGCTCTGCAAAAAGCTCCAAAACATGAAAATCTGTCTTCTGCATTGCAAATAACATTACATTTCATGAGAAAGAAACATCTTTCATGTACTTAAGGTTTACTCTTAAAACTGCATAAACCAACTTTCTCTCACCGAGAAAGAAGTTTTCAGCCTCTGTGGCCTTGATTTCTCTTCAATTGATTAGTTGCATTAAACACAGCATTAGTGTTCTTAGAGGCTCTAAACTAAGTGATTTTCTGCATTGAAGCTCTGACATGACTTGCTCTGCAAAAAGCTCCAAAACATGAAAATCTGTCTTCTGCATTGCAAATGACATTACATTTCATGAGAAAGAAACATCTTTCATGTACTTAAGGTTTACTCTTAAAATTGCATAAACGAACTTTTTCTCACTGAGAAAGAAGTTTTCAGCATCTGTGGCCTTGATTTTTCCTCAATTGCTTAGTTGCACTAAACATAGCATAAACACAGCATTAGTGTTCTTAGAAGCCCTAAATAGTGATTTTGTGCATTGAAGCTCTGACATGACTTGCTCTGCAAAAAGCTCCAAAACATGAAAATCTGTCTTCTGCATTGCAAATGACATTACATTTCATGAGAAAGAAACATCTTTCATGTACTTAAGGTTTACTCTTAAAACTGCATAAACCAACTTTCTCTCACTGAGAAAGAAGTTTTCAGCATCTGTGGCGTTGATTTCTCTTCATTTGCTTAGTTGCACTAAACACAGCGTAAACACAGCATTAGTGTTCGTAGAGGCTCTAAACTAAGTGATTTTCTGCATTGAAGCTCTGACATGACTTTCTCTGCAAAAAGCTCCAAAACATGAAAATCTGTCTTCTGCATTGCAAATAACATTACATTTCATGAGAAAGAAACATCTTTCATGTACTTAAGGTTTACTCTTAAAATTGCATAAACCAACTTTCTCTCACTGAGAAAGAAGTTTTCAGCATCTGTGGCCTTGATTTCTCTTCAATTGATTAGTTGCATTAAACACAGCATTAGTGTTCTTAGAGGCTCTAAACTAAGTGATTTTCTGCATTGAAGCGCTAACATGACTTGCTCTGCAAAAAGCTCCAAAACATGAAAATCTGTCTTCTGCATTGCAAATAACATTACATTTCATGAGAAAGAAACATCTTTCATGTACTTAAGGTTTACTCTTAAAATTGCATAAACCAACTTTCTCTCACTGAGAAAGAAGTTTTCAGCATCTGTGGCCTTGATTTCTCCTCAATTGCTTAGTTGCACTAAACACAGCATAAACACAGCATTAGTGTTCTTAGAAGCCCTAAATAGTGATTTTGTGCATTGAAGCTCTAACATGACTTGCTCTGCAAAAAGCTCCAAAACATGAAAATCTGTCTTATGCATTGCAAATGACATTACATTTCATGAGAAAGAAACATCTTTCATGTACTTAAGGTTTACTCTTAAAACTGCATAAACAAACTTTCTCTCACTGAGAAAGAAGTTTTCAGCATCTGTGGCCTTGATTTCTCTTCAATTGCTTAGTTGCACTAAACACAGCATTAGTGTTCTTAGAGGCTCTAAACTAGTGATTTTCTGCATTGAAGCTCTGACATGACTTGCTCTGCAAAAAGCTCCAAAACATGAAAATCTGTCTTCTGCATTGCAAATAACATTAAATTTCATGAGAAAGAAACATCTTTCATGTACTTAAGGTTTACTCTTAAAACTGCATAGACCAACTTTCTCTCACTGAGAAAGAAGTTTTCAGCATCTGTGGCGTTGATTTCTCTTCATTTGCTTAGTTGCACTAAACACAGCATAAAAACAGCATTAGTGTTCTATTAGTGTTCTTAGAGGCTCTAAACTAAGTGATTTTCTGCATTGAAGCTCTGACATGACTTGCTCTGCAAAAAGCTCCAAAACATGAAAATCTGTCTTCTGCATTGCAAATGACATTACATTTCATGAGAAAGAAACATCTTTCATGTACTTAAGGTTTACTCTTAAAACTGCATAAACAAACTTTCTCTCACTGAGAAAGAAGTTTTCAGCATCTGTGGCATTGATTTCTCGTCATTTGCTTAGTTGCACTAAACACAGCATAAACACAGCATTAGTGTTCTTAGAAGCCCTAAATAGTGATTTTGTGCATTGAAGTGCTAACATGACTTGCTCTGCAAAAAGCTCCAAAACATGAAAATCTGTCTTCTGCATTGCAAATAACATTACATTTCATGAGAAAGAAACATCTTTCATGTACTTAAGGTTTACTCTTAAAACTGCATAAACCAACTTTCTCTCACCGAGAAAGAAGTTTTCAGCATCTGTGGCCTTGATTTCTCTTCAATTGATTAGTTGCATTAAACACAGCATTAGTGTTCTTAGAGGCTCTAAACTAAGTGATTTTCTGCATTGAAGCTCTGACATGACTTGCTCTGCAAAAAGCTCCAAAACATGAAAATCTGTCTTCTGCATTGCAAATGACATTACATTTCATGAGAAAGAAACATCTTTCATGTACTTAAGGTTTACTCTTAAAATTGCATAAACGAACTTTTTCTCACTGAGAAAGAAGTTTTCAGCATCTGTGGCCTTGATTTTTCCTCAATTGCTTAGTTGCACTAAACATAGCATAAACACAGCATTAGTGTTCTTAGAAGCCCTAAATAGTGATTTTGTGCATTGAAGCTCTGACATGACTTGCTCTGCAAAAAGCTCCAAAACATGAAAATCTGTCTTCTGCATTGCAAATGACATTACATTTCATGAGAAAGAAACATCTTTCATGTACTTAAGGTTTACTCTTAAAACTGCATAAACCAACTTTCTCTCACTGAGAAAGAAGTTTTCAGCATCTGTGGCGTTGATTTCTCTTCATTTGCTTAGTTGCACTAAACACAGCGTAAACACAGCATTAGTGTTCGTAGAGGCTCTAAACTAAGTGATTTTCTGCATTGAAGCTCTGACATGACTTTCTCTGCAAAAAGCTCCAAAACATGAAAATCTGTCTTCTGCATTGCAAATAACATTACATTTCATGAGAAAGAAACATCTTTCATGTACTTAAGGTTTACTCTTAAAATTGCATAAACCAACTTTCTCTCACTGAGAAAGAAGTTTTCAGCATCTGTGGCCTTGATTTCTCTTCAATTGATTAGTTGCATTAAACACAGCATTAGTGTTCTTAGAGGCTCTAAACTAAGTGATTTTCTGCATTGAAGCGCTAACATGACTTGCTCTGCAAAAAGCTCCAAAACATGAAAATCTGTCTTCTGCATTGCAAATAACATTACATTTCATGAGAAAGAAACATCTTTCATGTACTTAAGGTTTACTCTTAAAATTGCATAAACCAACTTTCTCTCACTGAGAAAGAAGTTTTCAGCATCTGTGGCCTTGATTTCTCCTCAATTGCTTAGTTGCACTAAACACAGCATAAACACAGCATTAGTGTTCTTAGAAGCCCTAAATAGTGATTTTGTGCATTGAAGCTCTAACATGACTTGCTCTGCAAAAAGCTCCAAAACATGAAAATCTGTCTTATGCATTGCAAATGACATTACATTTCATGAGAAAGAAACATCTTTCATGTACTTAAGGTTTACTCTTAAAACTGCATAAACAAACTTTCTCTCACTGAGAAAGAAGTTTTCAGCATCTGTGGCCTTGATTTCTCTTCAATTGCTTAGTTGCACTAAACACAGCATTAGTGTTCTTAGAGGCTCTAAACTAGTGATTTTCTGCATTGAAGCTCTGACATGACTTGCTCTGCAAAAAGCTCCAAAACATGAAAATCTGTCTTCTGCATTGCAAATAACATTAAATTTCATGAGAAAGAAACATCTTTCATGTACTTAAGGTTTACTCTTAAAACTGCATAGACCAACTTTCTCTCACTGAGAAAGAAGTTTTCAGCATCTGTGGCGTTGATTTCTCTTCATTTGCTTAGTTGCACTAAACACAGCATAAAAACAGCATTAGTGTTCTATTAGTGTTCTTAGAGGCTCTAAACTAAGTGATTTTCTGCATTGAAGCTCTGACATGACTTGCTCTGCAAAAAGCTCCAAAACATGAAAATCTGTCTTCTGCATTGCAAATGACATTACATTTCATGAGAAAGAAACATCTTTCATGTACTTAAGGTTTACTCTTAAAACTGCATAAACAAACTTTCTCTCACTGAGAAAGAAGTTTTCAGCATCTGTGGCATTGATTTCTCGTCATTTGCTTAGTTGCACTAAACACAGCATAAACACAGCATTAGTGTTCTTAGAAGCCCTAAATAGTGATTTTGTGCATTGAAGTGCTAACATGACTTGCTCTGCAAAAAGCTCCAAAACATGAAAATCTGTCTTCTGCATTGCAAATAACATTACATTTCATGAGAAAGAAACATCTTTCATGTACTTAAGGTTTACTCTTAAAACTGCATAAACCAACTTTCTCTCACCGAGAAAGAAGTTTTCAGCATCTGTGGCCTTGATTTCTCTTCAATTGATTAGTTGCATTAAACACAGCATTAGTGTTCTTAGAGGCTCTAAACTAAGTGATTTTCTGCATTGAAGCTCTGACATGACTTGCTCTGCAAAAAGCTCCAAAACATGAAAATCTGTCTTCTGCATTGCAAATAACATTACATTTCATGAGAAAGAAACATCTTTCATGTACTTAAGGTTTACTCTTAAAATTGCATAAACCAACTTTCTCCCACTGAGAAAGAAGTTTTCAGCATCTGTGGACTTGATTTCTCCTCAATTGCTTAGTTGCACTAAACACAGCATAAACACAGCATTAGTGTTCTTAGAAGCCCTAAATAGTGATTTTGTGCATTGAAGCTCTAACATGACTTGCTCTGCAAAAAGCTCCAAAACATGAAAATCTGTCTTATGCATTGCAAATGACATTACATTTCATGAGAAAGAAACATCTTTCATGTACTTAAGGTTTACTCTTAAAACTGCATAAACAAACTTTCTCTCACTGAGAAAGAAGTTTTCAGCATCTGTGGCCTTGATTTCTCTTCAATTGCTTAGTTGCACTAAACACAGCATTAGTGTTCTTAGAGGCTCTAAACTAGTGATTTTCTGCATTGAAGCTCTGACATGACTTGCTCTGCAAAAAGCTCCAAAACATGAAAATCTGTCTTCTGCATTGCAAATAACATTAAATTTCATGAGAAAGAAACATCTTTCATGTACTTAAGGTTTACTCTTAAAACTGCATAGACCAACTTTCTCTCACTGAGAAAGAAGTTTTCAGCATCTGTGGCGTTGATTTCTCTTCATTTGCTTAGTTGCACTAAACACAGCATAAAAACAGCATTAGTGTTCTATTAGTGTTCTTAGAGGCTCTAAACTAAGTGATTTTCTGCATTGAAGCTCTGACATGACTTGCTCTGCAAAAAGCTCCAAAACATGAAAATCTGTCTTCTGCATTGCAAATGACATTACATTTCATGAGAAAGAAACATCTTTCATGTACTTAAGGTTTACTCTTAAAACTGCATAAACAAACTTTCTCTCACTGAGAAAGAAGTTTTCAGCATCTGTGGCATTGATTTCTCGTCATTTGCTTAGTTGCACTAAACACAGCATAAACACAGCATTAGTGTTCTTAGAAGCCCTAAATAGTGATTTTGTGCATTGAAGTGCTAACATGACTTGCTCTGCAAAAAGCTCCAAAACATGAAAATCTGTCTTCTGCATTGCAAATAACATTACATTTCATGAGAAAGAAACATCTTTCATGTACTTAAGGTTTACTCTTAAAACTGCATAAACCAACTTTCTCTCACCGAGAAAGAAGTTTTCAGCATCTGTGGCCTTGATTTCTCTTCAATTGATTAGTTGCATTAAACACAGCATTAGTGTTCTTAGAGGCTCTAAACTAAGTGATTTTCTGCATTGAAGCTCTGACATGACTTGCTCTGCAAAAAGCTCCAAAACATGAAAATCTGTCTTCTGCATTGCAAATAACATTACATTTCATGAGAAAGAAACATCTTTCATGTACTTAAGGTTTACTCTTAAAATTGCATAAACCAACTTTCTCCCACTGAGAAAGAAGTTTTCAGCATCTGTGGACTTGATTTCTCCTCAATTGCTTAGTTGCACTAAACACAGCATAAACACAGCATTAGTGTTCTTAGAAGCCCTAAATAGTGATTTTGTGCATTGAAGTGCTAACATGACTTGCTCTGCAAAAAGCTCCAAAACATGAAAATCTGTCTTCTGCATTGCAAATAACATTACATTTCATGAGAAAGAAACATCTTTCATGTACTTAAGGTTTACTCTTAAAACTGCATAAACCAACTTTCTCTCACCGAGAAAGAAGTTTTCAGCATCTGTGGCCTTGATTTCTCTTCAATTGATTAGTTGCATTAAACACAGCATTAGTGTTCTTAGAGGCTCTAAACTAAGTGATTTTCTGCATTGAAGCTCTGACATGACTTGCTCTGCAAAAAGCTCCAAAACATGAAAATCTGTCTTCTGCATTGCAAATAACATTACATTTCATGAGAAAGAAACATCTTTCATGTACTCAAGGTTTACTCTTAAAATTGCATAAACCAACTTTCTCTCACTGAGAAAGAAGTTTTCAGCATCTGTGGCCTTGATTTTTCCTCAATTGCTTAGTTGCACTAAACATAGCATAAACACAGCATTAGTGTTCTTAGAAGCCCTAAATAGTGATTTTGTGCATTGAAGCTCTGACATGACTTGCTCTGCAAAAAGCTCCAAAACATGAAAATCTGTCTTCTGCATTGCAAATGACATTACATTTCATGAGAAAGAAACATCTTTCATGTACTTAAGGTTTACTCTTAAAACTGCATAAACCAACTTTCTCTCACTGAGAAAGAAGTTTTCAGCATCTGTGGCGTTGATTTCTCTTCATTTGCTTAGTTGCACTAAACACAGCATAAACACAGCATTAGTGTTCTTAGAGGCTCTAAACTAAGTGATTTTCTGCATTGAAGCTCTGACATGACTTGCTCTGCAAAAAGCTCCAAAACATGAAAATCTGTCTTCTGCATTGCAAATAACATTACATTTCATGAGAAAGAAACATCTTTCATGTACTTAAGGTTTACTCTTAAAACTGCATAAACCAACTTTCTCTCACCGAGAAAGAAGTTTTCAGCCTCTGTGGCCTTGATTTCTCTTCAATTGATTAGTTGCATTAAACACAGCATTAGTGTTCTTAGAGGCTCTAAACTAAGTGATTTTCTGCATTGAAGCTCTGACATGACTTGCTCTGCAAAAAGCTCCAAAACATGAAAATCTGTCTTCTGCATTGCAAATGACATTACATTTCATGAGAAAGAAACATCTTTCATGTACTTAAGGTTTACTCTTAAAATTGCATAAACAAACTTTTTCTCACTGAGAAAGAAGTTTTCAGCATCTGTGGCCTTGATTTTTCCTCAATTGCTTAGTTGCACTAAACATAGCATAAACACAGCATTAGTGTTCTTAGAAGCCCTAAATAGTGATTTTGTGCATTGAAGCTCTGACATGACTTGCTCTGCAAAAAGCTCCAAAACATGAAAATCTGTCTTCTGCATTGCAAATGACATTACATTTCATGAGAAAGAAACATCTTTCATGTACTTAAGGTTTACTCTTAAAACTGCATAAACCAACTTTCTCTCACTGAGAAAGAAGTTTTCAGCATCTGTGGCGTTGATTTCTCTTCATTTGCTTAGTTGCACTAAACACAGCATAAACACAGCATTAGTGTTCTTAGAGGCTCTAAACTAAGTGATTTTCTGCATTGAAGCTCTGACATGACTTGCTCTGCAAAAAGCTCCAAAACATGAAAATCTGTCTTCTGCATTGCAAATAACATTACATTTCATGAGAAAGAAACATCTTTCATGTACTTAAGGTTTACTCTTAAAACTGCATAAACCAACTTTCTCTCACCGAGAAAGAAGTTTTCAGCATCTGTGGCCTTGATTTCTCTTCAATTGATTAGTTGCATTAAACACAGCATTAGTGTTCTTAGAGGCTCTAAACTAAGTGATTTTCTGCATTGAAGCTCTGACATGACTTGCTCTGCAAAAAGCTCCAAAACATGAAAATCTGTCTTCTGCATGGCAAATAACATTACATTTCATGAGAAAGAAACATCTTTCATGTACTTAAGGTTTACTCTTAAAATTGCATAAACCAACTTTCTCTCACTGAGAAAGAAGTTTTCAGCATCTGTGGACTTGATTTCTCCTCAATTGCTTAGTTGCACTAAACACAGCATAAACACAGCATTAGTGTTCTTAGAAGCCCGAAATAGTGATTTTCTGCATTGAAGCTCTGACATGACTTGCTTTGCAAAAAGCTCCAAAACATGAAAATCTGTCTTCTGCATTGCAAATGACATTACATTTCATGAGAAAGAAACATCTTTCATGTACTTAAGATTTATTCTTAAAACTGCATAAACCAACTTTCTCTCACTGAGAAAGAAGTTTTCAGCATCTGTGGCATTGATTTCTCGTCATTTGCTTAGTTGCACTAAACACAGCATAAACACAGCATTAGTGTTCTTAGAGGCTCTAAACTAAGTGATTTTCTGCATTGAAGCTCTGACATGGCTTGCTCTGCAAAAAGCTCCAAAACATGAAAATCTGTCTTCTGCATTGCAAATGACATTACATTTCATGAGAAAGAAACATCTTTCATGTACTTAAGATTTATTCTTAAAACTGAATAAACCAACTTTCTCTCACTGAGAAAGAAGTTTTCAGCATCTGTGGCATTGATTTCTCGTCATTTGCTTAGTTGCCCTAAACACAGCATAAACACAGCATTAGTGTTCTTAGAAGCCCTAAATAGTGATTTTCTGCATTGAAGCTCTGACATGACTTGCTCTGCAAAAAGCTCCAAAACATGAAAATCTGTCTTCTGCATTGCAAATGACATAACATTTCATGAGAAAGAAACATCTTTCATGTACTTAAGATTTATTCTTAAAACTGCATAAACCAACTTTCTCTCACTGAGAAAGAAGTTTTCAGCATCTGTGGCATTGATTTCTCGTCATTTGCTTAGTTGCCCTAAACACAGCATAAACACAGCATTAGTGTTCTTAGAAGCCCTAAATAGTGATTTTGTGCATTGAAGTGCTAACATGACTTGCTCTGCAAAAAGCTCCAAAACATGAAAATCTGTCTTCTGCATTGCAAATAACATTACATTTCATGAGAAAGAAACATCTTTCATGTACTTAAGGTTTACTCTTAAAATTGCATAAACCAACTTTCTCCCACTGAGAAAGAAGTTTTCAGCATCTGTGGACTTGATTTCTCCTCAATTGCTTAGTTGCACTAAACACAGCATAAACACAGCATTAGTGTTCTTAGAAGCCCTAAATAGTGATTTTGTGCATTGAAGCTCTAACATGACTTGCTCTGCAAAAAGCTCCAAAACATGAAAATCTGTCTTATGCATTGCAAATGACATTACATTTCATGAGAAAGAAACATCTTTCATGTACTTAAGGTTTACTCTTAAAACTGCATAAACAAACTTTCTCTCACTGAGAAAGAAGTTTTCAGCATCTGTGGCCTTGATTTCTCTTCAATTGCTTAGTTGCACTAAACACAGCATTAGTGTTCTTAGAGGCTCTAAACTAGTGATTTTCTGCATTGAAGCTCTGACATGACTTGCTCTGCAAAAAGCTCCAAAACATGAAAATCTGTCTTCTGCATTGCAAATAACATTAAATTTCATGAGAAAGAAACATCTTTCATGTACTTAAGGTTTACTCTTAAAACTGCATAGACCAACTTTCTCTCACTGAGAAAGAAGTTTTCAGCATCTGTGGCGTTGATTTCTCTTCATTTGCTTAGTTGCACTAAACACAGCATAAAAACAGCATTAGTGTTCTATTAGTGTTCTTAGAGGCTCTAAACTAAGTGATTTTCTGCATTGAAGCTCTGACATGACTTGCTCTGCAAAAAGCTCCAAAACATGAAAATCTGTCTTCTGCATTGCAAATGACATTACATTTCATGAGAAAGAAACATCTTTCATGTACTTAAGGTTTACTCTTAAAACTGCATAAACAAACTTTCTCTCACTGAGAAAGAAGTTTTCAGCATCTGTGGCATTGATTTCTCGTCATTTGCTTAGTTGCACTAAACACAGCATAAACACAGCATTAGTGTTCTTAGAAGCCCTAAATAGTGATTTTGTGCATTGAAGTGCTAACATGACTTGCTCTGCAAAAAGCTCCAAAACATGAAAATCTGTCTTCTGCATTGCAAATAACATTACATTTCATGAGAAAGAAACATCTTTCATGTACTTAAGGTTTACTCTTAAAACTGCATAAACCAACTTTCTCTCACCGAGAAAGAAGTTTTCAGCATCTGTGGCCTTGATTTCTCTTCAATTGATTAGTTGCATTAAACACAGCATTAGTGTTCTTAGAGGCTCTAAACTAAGTGATTTTCTGCATTGAAGCTCTGACATGACTTGCTCTGCAAAAAGCTCCAAAACATGAAAATCTGTCTTCTGCATTGCAAATAACATTACATTTCATGAGAAAGAAACATCTTTCATGTACTTAAGGTTTACTCTTAAAATTGCATAAACCAACTTTCTCCCACTGAGAAAGAAGTTTTCAGCATCTGTGGACTTGATTTCTCCTCAATTGCTTAGTTGCACTAAACACAGCATAAACACAGCATTAGTGTTCTTAGAAGCCCTAAATAGTGATTTTGTGCATTGAAGTGCTAACATGACTTGCTCTGCAAAAAGCTCCAAAACATGAAAATCTGTCTTCTGCATTGCAAATAACATTACATTTCATGAGAAAGAAACATCTTTCATGTACTTAAGGTTTACTCTTAAAACTGCATAAACCAACTTTCTCTCACCGAGAAAGAAGTTTTCAGCATCTGTGGCCTTGATTTCTCTTCAATTGATTAGTTGCATTAAACACAGCATTAGTGTTCTTAGAGGCTCTAAACTAAGTGATTTTCTGCATTGAAGCTCTGACATGACTTGCTCTGCAAAAAGCTCCAAAACATGAAAATCTGTCTTCTGCATTGCAAATAACATTACATTTCATGAGAAAGAAACATCTTTCATGTACTCAAGGTTTACTCTTAAAATTGCATAAACCAACTTTCTCTCACTGAGAAAGAAGTTTTCAGCATCTGTGGCCTTGATTTTTCCTCAATTGCTTAGTTGCACTAAACATAGCATAAACACAGCATTAGTGTTCTTAGAAGCCCTAAATAGTGATTTTGTGCATTGAAGCTCTGACATGACTTGCTCTGCAAAAAGCTCCAAAACATGAAAATCTGTCTTCTGCATTGCAAATGACATTACATTTCATGAGAAAGAAACATCTTTCATGTACTTAAGGTTTACTCTTAAAACTGCATAAACCAACTTTCTCTCACTGAGAAAGAAGTTTTCAGCATCTGTGGCGTTGATTTCTCTTCATTTGCTTAGTTGCACTAAACACAGCATAAACACAGCATTAGTGTTCTTAGAGGCTCTAAACTAAGTGATTTTCTGCATTGAAGCTCTGACATGACTTGCTCTGCAAAAAGCTCCAAAACATGAAAATCTGTCTTCTGCATTGCAAATAACATTACATTTCATGAGAAAGAAACATCTTTCATGTACTTAAGGTTTACTCTTAAAACTGCATAAACCAACTTTCTCTCACCGAGAAAGAAGTTTTCAGCCTCTGTGGCCTTGATTTCTCTTCAATTGATTAGTTGCATTAAACACAGCATTAGTGTTCTTAGAGGCTCTAAACTAAGTGATTTTCTGCATTGAAGCTCTGACATGACTTGCTCTGCAAAAAGCTCCAAAACATGAAAATCTGTCTTCTGCATTGCAAATGACATTACATTTCATGAGAAAGAAACATCTTTCATGTACTTAAGGTTTACTCTTAAAATTGCATAAACAAACTTTTTCTCACTGAGAAAGAAGTTTTCAGCATCTGTGGCCTTGATTTTTCCTCAATTGCTTAGTTGCACTAAACATAGCATAAACACAGCATTAGTGTTCTTAGAAGCCCTAAATAGTGATTTTGTGCATTGAAGCTCTGACATGACTTGCTCTGCAAAAAGCTCCAAAACATGAAAATCTGTCTTCTGCATTGCAAATGACATTACATTTCATGAGAAAGAAACATCTTTCATGTACTTAAGGTTTACTCTTAAAACTGCATAAACCAACTTTCTCTCACTGAGAAAGAAGTTTTCAGCATCTGTGGCGTTGATTTCTCTTCATTTGCTTAGTTGCACTAAACACAGCATAAACACAGCATTAGTGTTCTTAGAGGCTCTAAACTAAGTGATTTTCTGCATTGAAGCTCTGACATGACTTGCTCTGCAAAAAGCTCCAAAACATGAAAATCTGTCTTCTGCATTGCAAATAACATTACATTTCATGAGAAAGAAACATCTTTCATGTACTTAAGGTTTACTCTTAAAACTGCATAAACCAACTTTCTCTCACCGAGAAAGAAGTTTTCAGCATCTGTGGCCTTGATTTCTCTTCAATTGATTAGTTGCATTAAACACAGCATTAGTGTTCTTAGAGGCTCTAAACTAAGTGATTTTCTGCATTGAAGCTCTGACATGACTTGCTCTGCAAAAAGCTCCAAAACATGAAAATCTGTCTTCTGCATGGCAAATAACATTACATTTCATGAGAAAGAAACATCTTTCATGTACTTAAGGTTTACTCTTAAAATTGCATAAACCAACTTTCTCTCACTGAGAAAGAAGTTTTCAGCATCTGTGGACTTGATTTCTCCTCAATTGCTTAGTTGCACTAAACACAGCATAAACACAGCATTAGTGTTCTTAGAAGCCCGAAATAGTGATTTTCTGCATTGAAGCTCTGACATGACTTGCTTTGCAAAAAGCTCCAAAACATGAAAATCTGTCTTCTGCATTGCAAATGACATTACATTTCATGAGAAAGAAACATCTTTCATGTACTTAAGATTTATTCTTAAAACTGCATAAACCAACTTTCTCTCACTGAGAAAGAAGTTTTCAGCATCTGTGGCATTGATTTCTCGTCATTTGCTTAGTTGCACTAAACACAGCATAAACACAGCATTAGTGTTCTTAGAGGCTCTAAACTAAGTGATTTTCTGCATTGAAGCTCTGACATGGCTTGCTCTGCAAAAAGCTCCAAAACATGAAAATCTGTCTTCTGCATTGCAAATGACATTACATTTCATGAGAAAGAAACATCTTTCATGTACTTAAGATTTATTCTTAAAACTGAATAAACCAACTTTCTCTCACTGAGAAAGAAGTTTTCAGCATCTGTGGCATTGATTTCTCGTCATTTGCTTAGTTGCCCTAAACACAGCATAAACACAGCATTAGTGTTCTTAGAAGCCCTAAATAGTGATTTTCTGCATTGAAGCTCTGACATGACTTGCTCTGCAAAAAGCTCCAAAACATGAAAATCTGTCTTCTGCATTGCAAATGACATAACATTTCATGAGAAAGAAACATCTTTCATGTACTTAAGATTTATTCTTAAAACTGCATAAACCAACTTTCTCTCACTGAGAAAGAAGTTTTCAGCATCTGTGGCATTGATTTCTCGTCATTTGCTTAGTTGCCCTAAACACAGCATAAACACAGCATTAGTGTTCTTAGAAGCCCTAAATAGTGATTTTGTGCATTGAAGTGCTAACATGACTTGCTCTGCAAAAAGCTCCAAAACATGAAAATCTGTCTTCTGCATTGCAAATAACATTACATTTCATGAGAAAGAAACATCTTTCATGTACTTAAGGTTTACTCTTAAAACTGCATAAACCAACTTTCTCTCACTGAGAAAGAAGTTTTCAGCATCTGTGGCCTTGATTTCTCTTCAATTGATTAGTTGCATTAAACACAGCATTAGTGTTCTTAGAGGCTCTAAACTAAGTGATTTTCTGCATTGAAGCGCTGACATGACTTGCTCTGCAAAAAGCTCCAAAACATGAAAATCTGCCTTCTGCATTGCAAATAACATTACATTTCATGAGAAAGAAACATCTTTCATGTACTTAAAGGTTTACTCTTAAAATTGCATAAACCAAATTTTCTCACTGAGAAAGAAGTTTTCAGCATCTGTGGACTTGATTTCTCCTCAATTGCTTAGTTGCACTAAACACAGCATAAACACAGCATTAGTGTTCTTAGAGGCTCTAAACTAAGTGATTTTCTGCATTGAAGCTCTGACATGACTTGCTCTGCAAAAAGCTCCAAAACAAGAAAATCTGTCTTCTGCATTGCAAATGACATTACATTTCATGAGAAAGAAACATCTTTCATGTACTTAAGATTTATTCTTAAAACTGCATAAACCAACTTTCTCTCACTGAGAAAGAAGTTTTCAGCATCTGTGGCATTGATTTCTCGTCATTTGCTTAGTTGCACTAAACACAGCATAAACACAGCATTAGTGTTCTTAGAGGCTCTAAACTAAGTGATTTTCTGCATTGAAGCTCTGACATGACTTGCTCTGCAAAAAGCTCCAAAACATGAAAATCTGTCTTCTGCATTGCAAATGACATTACATTTCATGAGAAAGAAACATCTTTCATGTACTTAAGGTTTACTCTTAAAACTGCATAAACCAACTTTCTCTCACTGAGAAAGAAGTTTTCAGCATCTGTGGCGTTGATTTCTCTTCATTTGCTTAGTTGCACTAAACACAGCATAAACACAGCATTAGTGTTCTTAGAAGCCCTAAATAGTGATATTGTGCATTGAAGTGCTAACATGACTTGCTCTGCAAAAAGCTCCAAAACATGAAAATCTGTCTTCTGCATTGCAAATGACATTACATTTCATGAGAAAGAAACATCTTTCATGTACTTAAGGTTTACTCTTAAAACTGCATAAACCAACTTTCTCTCACTGAGAAAGACGTTTTCAGCATCTGTGGCGTTGATTTCTCTTCATTTGCTTAGTTGCACTAAACACAGCATAAACACAGCATTAGTGTTCTTAGAAGCCCTAAATAGTGATATTGTGCATTGAAGTGCTAACATGACTTGCTCTGCAAAAAGCTCCAAAACATGAAAATCTGTCTTCTGCATTGCAAATAACATTACATTTCATGAGAAAGAAACATCTTTCATGTACTTAGGGTTTACTCTTAAAACTGCATAAACCAACTTTCTCTCACCGAGAAAGAAGTTTTCAGCATCTGTGGCCTTGATTTCTCTTCAATTGATTAGTTGCATTAAACACAGCATTAGTGTTCTTAGAGGCTCTAAACTAAGTGATTTTCTGCATTGAAGCTCTGACATGACTTGCTCTGCAAAAAGCTCCAAAACATGAAAATCTGTCTTCTGCATTGCAAATAACATTACATTTCATGAGAAAGAAACATCTTTCATGTACTTAAGGTTTACTCTTAAAATTGCATAAACCAACTTTCTCTCACTGAGAAAGAAGTTTTCAGCATCTGTGGACTTGATTTCTCCTCAATTGCTTAGTTGCACTAAACACAGCATAAACACAGCATTAGTGTTCTTAGAAGCCCGAAATAGTGATTTTCTGCATTGAAGCTCTGACATGACTTGCTTTGCAAAAAGCTCCAAAACATGAAAATCTGTCTTCTGCATTGCAAATGACATTACATTTCATGAGAAAGAAACATCTTTCATGTACTTAAGATTTATTCTTAAAACTGCATAAACCAACTTTCTCTCACTGAGAAAGAAGTTTTCAGCATCTGTGGCATTGATTTCTCGTCATTTGCTTAGTTGCACTAAACACAGCATAAACACAGTATTAGTGTTCTTAGAGGCTCTAAACTAAGTGATTTTCTGCATTGAAGCTCTGACATGACTTGCTCTGCAAAAAGCTCCAAAACATGAAAATCTGTCTTCTGCATTGCAAATTACATTACATTTCATGAGAAAGAAACATCTTTCATGTACTTAAGATTTATTCTTAAAACTGTATAAACCAACTTTCTCTCACCGAGAAAGAAGTTTTCAGCCTCTGTGGCCTTGATTTCTCTTCAATTGATTAGTTGCATTAAACACAGCATTAGTGTTCTTAGAGGCTCTAAACTAAGTGATTTTCTGCATTGAAGCTCTGACATGACTTGCTCTGCAAAAAGCTCCAAAACATGAAAATCTGTCTTCTGCATTGCAAATGACATTACATTTCATGAGAAAGAAACATCTTTCATGTACTTAAGGTTTACTCTTAAAATTGCATAAACCAACTTTTTCTCACTGAGAAAGAAGTTTTCAGCATGTGTGGCATTGATTTCTCGTCATTTGCTTAGTTGCACTAAAAACAGCATAAACACAGTATTAGTGTTCTTAGAGGCTCTAAACTAAGTGATTTTCTGCATTGAAGCTCTGACATGACTTGCTCTGCAAAAAGCTCCAAAACATGAAAATCTGTCTTCTGCATTGCAAATGACATTACATTTCATGAGAAAGAAACATCTTTCATGTACTTAAGATTTATTCTTAAAACTGTATAAACCAACTTTCTCTCACTGAGAAAGAAGTTTTCAGCATCTGTGGCATTGATTTCTCGTCATTTGCTTAGTTGCACTAAACACAGCATAAACACAGCATTAGTGTTCTTAGAAGCCCTAAATAGTGATTTTGTTCATTGAAGTGCTAACATGACTTGCTCTGCAAAAAGCTCCAAAACATGAAAATCTGTCTTCTGCATTGCGAATAACATTACATTTCATGAGAAAGAAACATCTTTCATGTACTTAAGGTTTACTCTTAAAACTGCATAAACCAACTTTCTCTCACCGAGAAAGAAGTTTTCAGCCTCTGTGGCCTTGATTTCTCTTCAATTGATTAGTTGCATTAAACACAGCATTAGTGTTCTTAGAGGCTCTAAACTAAGTGATTTTCTGCATTGAAGCTCTGACATGACTTGCTCTGCAAAAAGCTCCAAAACATGAAAATCTGTCTTCTGCATTGCAAATGACATTACATTTCATGAGAAAGAAACATCTTTCATGTACTTAAGGTTTACTCTTAAAATTGCATAAACCAACTTTTTCTCACTGAGAAAGAAGTTTTCAGCATCTGTGGCCTTGATTTTTCCTCAATTGCTTAGTTGCACTAAACATAGCATAAACACAGCATTAGTGTTCTTAGAAGCCCTAAATAGTGATTTTGTGCATTGAAGCTCTGACATGACTTGCTCTGCAAAAAGCTCCAAAACATGAAAATCTGTCTTCTGCATTGCAAATGACATTACATTTCATGAGAAAGAAACATCTTTCATGTACTTAAGGTTTACTCTTAAAACTGCATAAACCAACTTTCTCTCACTGAGAAAGAAGTTTTCAGCATCTGTGGCGTTGATTTCTCTTCATTTGCTTAGTTGCACTAAACACAGCATAAACACAGCATTAGTGTTCTTAGAGGCTCTAAACTAAGTGATTTTCTGCATTGAAGCTCTGACATGACTTGCTCTGCAAAAAGCTCCAAAACATGAAAATCTGTCTTCTGCATTGCAAATAACATTACATTTCATGAGAAAGAAACATCTTTCATGTACTTAAGGTTTACTCTTAAAACTGCATAAACCAACTTTCTCTCACCGAGAAAGAAGTTTTCAGCATCTGTGGCCTTGATTTCTCTTCAATTGATTAGTTGCATTAAACACAGCATTAGTGTTCTTAGAGGCTCTAAACTAAGTGATTTTCTGCATTGAAGCTCTGACATGACTTGCTCTGCAAAAAGCTCCAAAACATGAAAATCTGTCTTCTGCATTGCAAATGACGTTACATTTCATGAGAAAGAAACATCTTTCATGTACTTAAGATTTATTCTTAAAACTGCATAAACCAACTTTCTCTCACTGAGAAAGAAGTTTTCAGCATCTGTGGCATTGATTTCTCGTCATTTGCTTAGTTGCACTAAACACAGCATAAACACAGTATTAGTGTTCTTAGAGGCTCTAAACTAAGTGATTTTCTGCATTGAAGCTCTGACATGACTTGCTCTGCAAAAAGCTCCAAAACATGAAAATCTGTCTTCTGCATTGCAAATGACATTACATTTCATGAGAAAGAAACATCTTTCATGTACTTAAGATTTATTCTTAAAACTGTATAAACCAACTTTCTCTCACTGAGAAAGAAGTTTTCAGCATCTGTGGCATTGATTTCTCGTCATTTGCTTAGTTGCACTAAACACAGCATAAACACAGCATTAGTGTTCTTAGAAGCCCTAAATAGTGATTTTGTGCATTGAAGTGCTAACATGACTTGCTCTGCAAAAAGCTCCAAAACATGAAAATCTGTCTTCTGCATTGCAAATGACATTACATTTCATGAGAAAGAAACATCTTTCATGTACTTAAGGTTTACTCTTAAAACTGCATAAACCAACTTTCTCTCACTGAGAAAGAAGTTTTCAGCATCTGTGGCGTTGATTTCTCTTCATTTGCTTAGTTGCACTAAACACAGCATAAACACAGCATTAGTGTTCTTAGAAGCCCTAAATAGTGATTTTGTGCATTGAAGTGCTAACATGACTTGCTCTGCAAAAAGCTCCAAAACATGAAAATCTGTCTTCTGCATTGCAAATAACATTACATTTCATGAGAAAGAAACATATTTCATGTACTTAAGGTTTACTCTTAAAACTGCATAAACCAACTTTCTCTCACCGAGAAAGAAGTTTTCAGCATCTGTGGCCTAGATTTCTCTTCAATTGATTAGTTGCATTAAACACAGCATTAGTGTTCTTAGAGGCTCTAAACTAAGTAATTTTCTGCATTGAAGCTCTGACATGACTTGCTCTGCAAAAAGCTCCAAAACATGAAAATCTGTCTTCTGCATTGCAAATGACATTACATTTCATGAGAAAGAAACATCTTTCATGTACTTAAGGTTTACTCTTAAAATTGCATAAACCAACTTTTTCTCACTGAGAAAGAAGTTTTCAGCATCTGTGGCATTGATTTCTCGTCATTTGCTTAGTTGCACTAAAAACAGCATAAACACAGTATTAGTGTTCTTAGAGGCTCTAAACTAAGTGATTTTCTGCATTGAAGCTCTGACATGACTTGCTCTGCAAAAAGCTCCAAAACATGAAAATCTGTCTTCTGCATTGCAAATGACATTACATTTCATGAGAAAGAAACATCTTTCATGTACTTAAGATTTATTCTTAAAACTGTATAAACCAACTTTCTCTCACTGAGAAAGAAGTTTTCAGCATCTGTGGCATTGATTTCTCGTCATTTGCTTAGTTGCACTAAACACAGCATAAACACAGCATTAGTGTTCTTAGAAGCCCTAAATAGTGATTTTGTGCATTGAAGTGCTAACATGACTTGCTCTGCAAAAAGCTCCAAAACATGAAAATCTGTCTTCTGCATTGCAAATAACATTACATTTCATGAGAAAGAAACATCTTTCATGTACTTAAGGTTTACTCTTAAAACTGCATAAACCAACTTTCTCTCACCGAGAAAGAAGTTTTCAGCATCTGTGGCCTTGATTTCTCTTCAATTGATTAGTTGCATTAAACACAGCATTAGTGTTCTTAGAGGCTCTAAACTAAGTGATTTTCTGCATTGAAGCTCTGACATGACTTGCTCTGCAAAAAGCTCCAAAACATGAAAATCTGTCTTCTGCATTGCAAATGACATTACATTTCATGAGAAAGAAACATCTTTCATGTACTTAAGATTTATTCTTAAAACTGCATAAACCAACTTTCTCTCACTGAGAAAGAAGTTTTCAGCATCTGTGGCATTGATTTCTCCTCAATTGCTTAGTTGCACTAAACACAGCATAAACACAGCATTAGTGTTCTTAGAAGCCCGAAATAGTGATTTTCTGCATTGAAGCTCTGACATGACTTGCTTTGCAAAAAGCTCCAAAACATGAAAATCTGTCTTCTGCATTGCAAATGACATTACATTTCATGAGAAAGAAACATCTTTCATGTACTTAAGATTTATTCTTAAAACTGCATAAACCAACTTTCTCTCACTGAGAAAGAAGTTTTCAGCATCTGTGGCATTGATTTCTCGTCATTTGCTTAGTTGCACTAAACACAGCATAAACACAGTATTAGTGTTCTTAGAGGCTCTAAACTAAGTGATTTTCTGCATTGAAGCTCTGACATGACTTGCTCTGCAAAAAGCTCCAAAACATGAAAATCTGTCTTCTGCATTGCAAATGACATTACATTTCATGAGAAAGAAACATCTTTCATGTACTTAAGATTTATTCTTAAAATTGCATAAACCAACTTTCTCTCACTGAGAAAGAAGTTTTCAGCATCTGTGGCATTGATTTCTCGTCATTTGCTTAGTTGCACTAAACACAGCATTAGTGTTCTTAGAGGCTCTAAACTAAGTGATTTTCTGCATTGAAGCTCTGACATGACTTGCTCTGCAAAAAGCTCCAAAACATGAAAATCTGTCTTCTGCATTGCAAATTACATTACATTTCATGAGAAAGAAACATCTTTCATGTACTTAAGATTTATTCTTAAAACTGTATAAACCAACTTTCTCTCACCGAGAAAGAAGTTTTCAGCCTCTGTGGCCTTGATTTCTCTTCAATTAATTAGTTGCATTAAACACAGCATTAGTGTTCTTAGAGGCTCTAAACTAAGTGATTTTCTGCATTGAAGCTCTGACATGACTTGCTCTGCAAAAAGCTCCAAAACATGAAAATCTGTCTTCTGCATTGCAAATGACATTACATTTCATGAGAAAGAAACATCTTTCATGTACTTAAGGTTTACTCTTAAAATTGCATAAACCAACTTTTTCTCACTGAGAAAGAAGTTTTCAGCATCTGTGGCCTTGATTTTTCCTCAATTGCTTAGTTGCACTAAACATAGCATAAACACAGCATTAGTGTTCTTAGAAGCCCTAAATAGTGATTTTGTGCATTGAAGCTCTGACATGACTTGCTCTACAAAAAGCTCCAAAACATGAAAATCTGTCTTCTGCATTGCAAATGACATTACATTTCATGAGAAAGAAACATCTTTCATGTACTTAAGGTTTACTCTTAAAACTGCATAAACCAACTTTCTCTCACTGAGAAAGAAGTTTTCAGCATCTGTGGCGTTGATTTCTCTTCATTTGCTTAGTTGCACTAAACACAGCATAAACACAGCATTAGTGTTCTTAGAGGCTCTAAACTAAGTGATTTTCTGCATTGAAGCTCTGACATGACTTGCTCTGCAAAAAGCTCCAAAACATGAAAATCTGTCTTCTGCATTGCAAATAACATTACATTTCATGAGAAAGAAACATCTTTCATGTACTTAAGGTTTACTCTTAAAACTGCATAAACCAACTTTCTCTCACCGAGAAAGAAGTTTTCAGCATCTGTGGCCTTGATTTCTCTTCAATTGATTAGTTGCATTAAACACAGCATTAGTGTTCTTAGAGGCTCTAAACTAAGTGATTTTCTGCATTGAAGCTCTGACATGACTTGCTCTGCAAAAAGCTCCAAAACATGAAAATCTGTCTTCTGCATTGCAAATGACATTACATTTCATGAGAAAGAAACATCTTTCATGTACTTAAGATTTATTCTTAAAACTGCATAAACCAACTTTCTCTCACTGAGAAAGAAGTTTTCAGCATCTGTGGCATTGATTTCTCGTCATTTGCTTAGTTGCACTAAACACAGCATAAACACAGTATTAGTGTTCTTAGAGGCTCTAAACTAAGTGATTTTCTGCATTGAAGCTCTGACATGACTTGCTCTGCAAAAAGCTCCAAAACATGAAAATCTGTCTTCTGCATTGCAAATGACATTACATTTCATGAGAAAGAAACATCTTTCATGTACTTAAGATTTATTCTTAAAACTGTATAAACCAACTTTCTCTCACCGAGAAAGAAGTTTTCAGCCTCTGTGGCCTTGATTTCTCTTCAATTGATTAGTTGCATTAAACACAGCATTAGTGTTCTTAGAGGCTCTAAACTAAGTAATTTTCTGCATTGAAGCTCTGACATGACTTGCTCTGCAAAAAGCTCCAAAACATGAAAATCTGTCTTCTGCATTGCAAATGACATTACATTTCATGAGAAAGAAACATCTTTCATGTACTTAAGGTTTACTCTTAAAATTGCATAAACCAACTTTTTCTCACTGAGAAAGAAGTTTTCAGCATCTGTGGCATTGATTTCTCGTCATTTGCTTAGTTGCACTAAAAACAGCATAAACACAGTATTAGTGTTCTTAGAGGCTCTAAACTAAGTGATTTTCTGCATTGAAGCTCTGACATGACTTGCTCTGCAAAAAGCTCCAAAACATGAAAATCTGTCTTCTGCATTGCAAATGACATTACATTTCATGAGAAAGAAACATCTTTCATGTACTTAAGATTTATTCTTAAAACTGTATAAACCAACTTTCTCTCACTGAGAAAGAAGTTTTCAGCATCTGTGGCATTGATTTCTCGTCATTTGCTTAGTTGCACTAAACACAGCATAAACACAGCATTAGTGTTCTTAGAAGCCCTAAATAGTGATTTTGTGCATTGAAGTGCTAACATGACTTGCTCTGCAAAAAGCTCCAAAACATGAAAATCTGTCTTCTGCATTGCAAATAACATTACATTTCATGAGAAAGAAACATCTTTCATGTACTTAAGGTTTACTCTTAAAACTGCATAAACCAACTTTCTCTCACCGAGAAAGAAGTTTTCAGCCTCTGTGGCCTTGATTTCTCTTCAATTGATTAGTTGCATTAAACACAGCATTAGTGTTCTTAGAGGCTCTAAACTAAGTGATTTTCTGCATTGAAGCTCTGACATGACTTGCTCTGCAAAAAGCTCCAAAACATGAAAATCTGTCTTCTGCATTGCAAATGACATTACATTTCATGAGAAAGAAACATCTTTCATGTACTTAAGATTTATTCGTAAAACTGCATAAACCAACTTTCTCTCACTGAGAAAGAAGTTTTCAGCATCTGTGGCATTGATTTCTCGTCATTTGCTTAGTTGCACTAAACACAGCATAAACACAGTATTAGTGTTCTTAGAGGCTCTAAACTAAGTGATTTTCTGCATTGAAGCTCTGACATGACTTGCTCTGCAAAAAGCTCCAAAACATGAAAATCTGTCTTCTGCATTGCAAATGACATTACATTTCATGAGAAAGAAACATCTTTCATATACTTAAGATTTATTCTTAAAACTGTATAAACCAACTTTCTCTCACTGAGAAAGAAGTTTTCAGCATCTGTGGCATTGATTTCTCGTCATTTGCTTAGTTGCACTAAACACAGCATAAACACAGCATTAGTGTTCTTAGAAGCCCGAAATAGTGATTTTCTGCATTGAAGCTCTGACATGACTTGCTTTGCAAAAAGCTCCAAAACATGAAAATCTGTCTTCTGCATTGCAAATGACATTACATTTCATGAGAAAGAAACATCTTTCATGTACTTAAGATTTATTCTTAAAACTGCATAAACCAACTTTCTCTCACTGAGAAAGAAGTTTTCAGCATCTGTGGCATTGATTTCTCGTCATTTGCTTAGTTGCACTAAACACAGCATAAACACAGTATTAGTGTTCTTAGAGGCTCTAAACTAAGTGATTTTCTGCATTGAAGCTCTGACATGACTTGCTCTGCAAAAAGCTCCAAAACATGAAAATCTGTCTTCTGCATTGCAAATGACATTACATTTCATGAGAAAGAAACATCTTTCATGTACTTAAGATTTATTCTTAAAATTGCATAAACCAACTTTCTCTCACTGAGAAAGAAGTTTTCAGCATCTGTGGCATTGATTTCTCGTCATTTGCTTAGTTGCACTAAACACAGCATTAGTGTTCTTAGAGGCTCTAAACTAAGTGATTTTCTGCATTGAAGCTCTGACATGACTTGCTCTGCAAAAAGCTCCAAAACATGAAAATCTGTCTTCTGCATTGCAAATTACATTACATTTCATGAGAAAGAAACATCTTTCATGTACTTAAGATTTATTCTTAAAACTGTATAAACCAACTTTCTCTCACCGAGAAAGAAGTTTTCAGCCTCTGTGGCCTTGATTTCTCTTCAATTGATTAGTTGCATTAAACACAGCATTAGTGTTCTTAGAGGCTCTAAACTAAGTGATTTTCTGCATTGAAGCTCTGACATGACTTGCTCTGCAAAAAGCTCCAAAACATGAAAATCTGTCTTCTGCATTGCAAATGACATTACATTTCATGAGAAAGAAACATCTTTCATGTACTTAAGATTTATTCTTAAAATTGCATAAACCAACTTTCTCTCACTGAGAAAGAAGTTTTCAGCATCTGTGGCATTGATTTCTCGTCATTTGCTTAGTTGCACTAAACACAGCATTAGTGTTCTTAGAGGCTCTAAACTAAGTGATTTTCTGCATTGAAGCTCTGACATGACTTGCTCTGCAAAAAGCTCCAAAACATGAAAATCTGTCTTCTGCATTGCAAATTACATTACATTTCATGAGAAAGAAACATCTTTCATGTACTTAAGATTTATTCTTAAAACTGTATAAACCAACTTTCTCTCACCGAGAAAGAAGTTTTCAGCCTCTGTGGCCTTGATTTCTCTTCAATTGATTAGTTGCATTAAACACAGCATTAGTGTTCTTAGAGGCTCTAAACTAAGTAATTTTCTGCATTGAAGCTCTGACATGACTTGCTCTGCAAAAAGCTCCAAAACATGAAAATCTGTCTTCTGCATTGCAAATGACATTACATTTCATGAGAAAGAAACATCTTTCATGTACTTAAGGTTTACTCTTAAAATTGCATAAACCAACTTTTTCTCACTGAGAAAGAAGTTTTCAGCATCTGTGGCATTGATTTCTCGTCATTTGCTTAGTTGCACTAAAAACAGCATAAACACAGTATTAGTGTTCTTAGAGGCTCTAAACTAAGTGATTTTCTGCATTGAAGCTCTGACATGACTTGCTCTGCAAAAAGCTCCAAAACATGAAAATCTGTCTTCTGCATTGCAAATGACATTACATTTCATGAGAAAGAAACATCTTTCATGTACTTAAGATTTATTCTTAAAACTGTATAAACCAACTTTCTCTCACTGAGAAAGAAGTTTTCAGCATCTGTGGCATTGATTTCTCGTCATTTGCTTAGTTGCACTAAACACAGCATAAACACAGCATTAGTGTTCTTAGAAGCCCTAAATAGTGATTTTGTGCATTGAAGTGCTAACATGACTTGCTCTGCAAAAAGCTCCAAAACATGAAAATCTGTCTTCTGCATTGCAAATAACATTACATTTCATGAGAAAGAAACATCTTTCATGTACTTAAGGTTTACTCTTAAAACTGCATAAACCAACTTTCTCTCACCGAGAAAGAAGTTTTCAGCCTCTGTGGCCTTGATTTCTCTTCAATTGATTAGTTGCATTAAACACAGCATTAGTGTTCTTAGAGGCTCTAAACTAAGTGATTTTCTGCATTGAAGCTCTGACATGACTTGCTCTGCAAAAAGCTCCAAAACATGAAAATCTGTCTTCTGCATTGCAAATGACATTACATTTCATGAGAAAGAAGCATCTTTCATGTACTTAAGGTTTACTCTTAAAATTGCATAAACGAACTTTTTCTCACTGAGAAAGAAGTTTTCAGCATCTGTGGCCTTGATTTTTCCTCAATTGCTTAGTTGCACTAAACATAGCATAAACACAGCATTAGTGTTCTTAGAAGCCCGAAATAGTGATTTTCTGCATTGAAGCTCTGACATGACTTGCTTTGCAAAAAGCTCCAAAACATGAAAATCTGTCTTCTGCATTGCAAATGACATTACATTTCATGAGAAAGAAACATCTTTCATGTACTTAAGGTTTACTCTTAAAACTGCATAAACCAACTTTCTCTCACTGAGAAAGAAGTTTTCAGCATCTGTGGCGTTGATTTCTCTTCATTTGCTTAGTTGCACTAAACACAGCATAAACACAGCATTAGTGTTCTTAGAGGCTCTTAAACTAAGTGATTTTCTGCATTGAAGCTCTGACATGACTTGCTCTGCAAAAAGCTCCAAAACATGAAAATCTGTCTTCTGCATTGCAAATAACATTACATTTCATGAGAAAGAAACATCTTTCATGTACTTAAGGTTTACTCTTAAAACTGCATAAACCAACTTTCTCTCACCGAGAAAGAAGTTTTCAGCATCCGTGGCCTTGATTTCTCTTCAATTGATTAGTTGCATTAAACACAGCATTAGTGTTCTTAGAGGCTCTAAACTAAGTGATTTTCTGCATTGAAGCTCTGACATGACTTGCTCTGCAAAAAGCTCCAAAACATGAAAATCTGTCTTCTGCATTGCAAATGACATTACATTTCATGAGAAAGAAACATCTTTCATGTACTTAAGATTTATTCTTAAAACTGCATAAACCAACTTTCTCTCACTGAGAAAGAAGTTTTCAGCATCTGTGGCATTGATTTCTCGTCATTTGCTTAGTTGCACTAAACACAGCATAAACACAGTATTAGTGTTCTTAGAGGCTCTAAACTAAGTGATTTTCTGCATTGAAGCTCTGACATGACTTGCTCTGCAAAAAGCTCCAAAACATGAAAATCTGTCTTCTGCATTGCAAATGACATTACATTTCATGAGAAAGAAACATCTTTCATGTACTTAAGATTTATTCTTAAAACTGCATAAACCAACTTTCTCTCACTGAGAAAGAAGTTTTCAGCATCTGTGGCATTGATTTCTCGTCATTTGCTTAGTTGCACTAAACACAGCATAAACACAGTATTAGTGTTCTTAGAGGCTCTAAACTAAGTGATTTTCTGCATTGAAGCTCTGACATGACTTGCTCTGCAAAAAGCTCCAAAACATGAAAATCTGTCTTCTGCATTGCAAATGACATTACATTTCATGAGAAAGAAACATCTTTCATGTACTAAAGATTTATTCTTAAAACTGTATAAACCAACTTTCTCTCACTGAGAAAGAAGTTTTCAGCATCTGTGGCATTGATTTCTCGTCATTTGCTTAGTTGCACTAAACACAGCATAAACACAGCATTAGTGTTCTTAGAAGCCCTAAATAGTGATTTTGTGCATTGAAGTGCTAACATGACTTGCTCTGCAAAAAGCTCCAAAACATGAAAATCTGTCTTCTGCATTGCAAATAACATTACATTTCATGAGAAAGAAACATCTTTCATGTACTTAAGGTTTACTCTTAAAACTGCATAAACCAACTTTCTCTCACCGAGAAAGAAGTTTTCAGCCTCTGTGGCCTTGATTTCTCTTCAATTGATTAGTTGCATTAAACACAGCATTAGTGTTCTTAGAGGCTCTAAACTAAGTGATTTTCTGCATTGAAGCTCTGACATGACTTGCTCTGCAAAAAGCTCCAAAACATGAAAATCTGTCTTCTGCATTGCAAATGACATTACATTTCATGAGAAAGAAACATCTTTCATGTACTTAAGGTTTACTCTTAAAATTGCATAAACGAACTTTTTCTCACTGAGAAAGAAGTTTTCAGCATCTGTGGCCTTGATTTTTCCTCAATTGCTTAGTTGCACTAAACATAGCATAAACACAGCATTAGTGTTCTTAGAAGCCCGAAATAGTGATTTTCTGCATTGAAGCTCTGACATGACTTGCTTTGCAAAAAGCTCCAAAACATGAAAATCTGTCTTCTGCATTGCAAATGACATTACATTTCATGAGAAAGAAACATCTTTTATGTACTTAAGGTTTACTCTTAAAACTGCATAAACCAACTTTCTCTCACTGAGAAAGAAGTTTTCAGCATCTGTGGCGTTGATTTCTCTTCATTTGCTTAGTTGCACTAAACACAGCATAAACACAGCATTAGTGTTCTTAGAAGCCCGAAATAGTGATTTTCTGCATTGAAGCTCTGACATGACTTGCTTTGCAAAAAGCTCCAAAACATGAAAATCTGTCTTCTGCATTGCAAATGACATTACATTTCATGAGAAAGAAACATCTTTCATGTACTTAAGATTTATTCTTAAAACTGCATAAACCAACTTTCTCTCACTGAGAAAGAAGTTTTCAGCATCTGTGGCATTGATTTCTCGTCATTTGCTTAGTTGCACTAAACACAGCATAAACACAGTATTAGTGTTCTTAGAGGCTCTAAACTAAGTGATTTTCTGCATTGAAGCTCTGACATGACTTGCTCTGCAAAAAGCTCCAAAACATGAAAATCTGTCTTCTGCATTGCAAATGACATTACATTTCATGAGAAAGAAACATCTTTCATGTACTTAAGATTTATTCTTAAAATTGCATAAACCAACTTTCTCTCACTGAGAAAGAAGTTTTCAGCATCTGTGGCATTGATTTCTCGTCATTTGCTTAGTTGCACTAAACACAGCATTAGTGTTCTTAGAGGCTCTAAACTAAGTGATTTTCTGCATTGAAGCTCTGACATGACTTGCTCTGCAAAAAGCTCCAAAACATGAAAATCTGTCTTCTGCATTGCAAATTACATTACATTTCATGAGAAAGAAACATCTTTCATGTACTTAAGATTTATTCTTAAAACTGTATAAACCAACTTTCTCTCACCGAGAAAGAAGTTTTCAGCCTCTGTGGCCTTGATTTCTCTTCAATTGATTAGTTGCATTAAACACAGCATTAGTGTTCTTAGAGGCTCTAAACTAAGTGATTTTCTGCATTGAAGCTCTGACATGACTTGCTCTGCAAAAAGCTCCAAAACATGTAAATCTGTCTTCTGCATTGCAAATGACATTACATTTCATGAGAAAGAAACATCTTTCATGTACTTAAGGTTTACTCTTAAAATTGCATAAACCAACTTTTTCTCACTGAGAAAGAAGTTTTCAGCATCTGTGGCATTGATTTCTCGTCATTTGCTTAGTTGCACTAAAAACAGCATAAACACAGTATTAGTGTTCTTAGAGGCTCTAAACTAAGTGATTTTCTGCATTGAAGCTCTGACATGACTTGCTCTGCAAAAAGCTCCAAAACATGAAAATCTGTCTTCTGCATTGCAAATGACATTACATTTCATGAGAAAGAAACATCTTTCATGTACTTAAGATTTATTCTTAAAACTGTATAAACCAACTTTCTCTCACTGAGAAAGAAGTTTTCAGCATCTGTGGCATTGATTTCTCGTCATTTGCTTAGTTGCACTAAACACAGCATAAACACAGCATTAGTGTTCTTAGAAGCCCTAAATAGTGATTTTGTGCATTGAAGTGCTAACATGACTTGCTCTGCAAAAAGCTCCAAAACATGAAAATCTGTCTTCTGCATTGCAAATAACATTACATTTCATGAGAAAGAAACATCTTTCATGTACTTAAGGTTTACTCTTAAAACTGCATAAACCAACTTTCTCTCACCGAGAAAGAAGTTTTCAGCATCTGTGGCCTTGATTTCTCTTCAATTGATTAGTTGCATTAAACACAGCATTAGTGTTCTTAGAGGCTCTAAACTAAGTGATTTTCTGCATTGAAGCTCTGACATGACTTGCTCTGCAAAAAGCTCCAAAACATGAAAATCTGTCTTCTGCATTGCAAATGACATTACATTTCATGAGAAAGAAACATCTTTCATGTACTTAAGATTTATTCTTAAAACTGCATAAACCAACTTTCTCTCACTGAGAAAGAAGTTTTCAGCATCTGTGGCATTGATTTCTCGTCATTTGCTTAGTTGCACTAAACACAGCATAAACACAGCATTAGTGTTCTTAGAAGCCCGAAATAGTGATTTTCTGCATTGAAGCTCTGACATGACTTGCTTTGCAAAAAGCTCCAAAACATGAAAATCTGTCTTCTGCATTGCAAATGACATTACATTTCATGAGAAAGAAACATCTTTCATGTACTTAAGATTTATTCTTAAAACTGCATAAACCAACTTTCTCTCACTGAGAAAGAAGTTTTCAGCATCTGTGGCATTGATTTCTCGTCATTTGCTTAGTTGCACTAAACACAGCATAAACACAGTATTAGTGTTCTTAGAGGCTCTAAACTAAGTGATTTTCTGCATTGAAGCTCTGACATGACTTGCTCTGCAAAAAGCTCCAAAACATGAAAATCTGTCTTCTGCATTGCAAATGACATTACATTTCATGAGAAAGAAACATCTTTCATGTACTTAAGATTTATTCTTAAAATTGCATAAACCAACTTTCTCTCACTGAGAAAGAAGTTTTCAGCATCTGTGGCATTGATTTCTCGTCATTTGCTTAGTTGCACTAAACACAGTATTAGTGTTCTTAGAGGCTCTAAACTAAGTGATTTTCTGCATTGAAGCTCTGACATGACTTGCTCTGCAAAAAGCTCCAAAACATGAAAATCTGTCTTCTGCATTGCAAATGACATTACATTTCATGAGAAAGAAACATCTTTCATGTACTTAAGGTTTACTCTTAAAACTGCATAAACCAACTTTCTCTCACCGAGAAAGAAGTTTTCAGCCTCTGTGGCCTTGATTTCTCTTCAATTGATTAGTTGCATTAAACACAGTATTAGTGTTCTTAGAGGCTCTAAACTAAGTGATTTTCTGCATTGAAGCTCTGACATGACTTGCTCTGCAAAAAGCTCCAAAACATGAAAATCTGTCTTCTGCATTGCAAATGACATTACATTTCATGAGAAAGAAACATCTTTCATGTACTTAAGATTTATTCTTAAAACTGCATAAACCAACTTTCTCTCACTGAGAAAGAAGTTTTCAGCATCTGTGGCATTGATTTCTCGTCATTTGCTTAGTTGCACTAAACACAGCATAAACACAGTATTAGTGTTCTTAGAGGCTCTAAACTAAGTGATTTTCTGCATTGAAGCTCTGACATGACTTGCTCTGCAAAAAGCTCCAAAACATGAAAATCTGTCTTCTGCATTGCAAATGACATTACATTTCATGAGAAAGAAACATCTTTCATATACTTAAGATTTATTCTTAAAACTGTATAAACCAACTTTCTCTCACTGAGAAAGAAGTTTTCAGCATCTGTGGCATTGATTTCTCGTCATTTGCTTAGTTGCACTAAACACAGCATAAACACAGCATTAGTGTTCTTAGAAGCCCTAAATAGTGATTTTGTGCATTGAAGTGCTAACATGACTTGCTCTGCAAAAAGCTCCAAAACATGAAAATCTGTCTTCTGCATTGCAAATAACATTACATTTCATGAGAAAGAAACATCTTTCATGTACTTAAGGTTTACTCTTAAAACTGCATAAACCAACTTTCTCTCACCGAGAAAGAAGTTTTCAGCCTCTGTGGCCTTGATTTCTCTTCAATTGATTAGTTGCATTAAACACAGCATTAGTGTTCTTAGAGGCTCTAAACTAAGTGATTTTCTGCATTGAAGCTCTGACATGACTTGCTCTGCAAAAAGCTCCAAAACATGAAAATCTGTCTTCTGCATTGCAAATGACATTACATTTCATGAGAAAGAAGCATCTTTCATGTACTTAAGGTTTACTCTTAAAATTGCATAAACGAACTTTTTCTCACTGAGAAAGAAGTTTTCAGCATCTGTGGCCTTGATTTTTCCTCAATTGCTTAGTTGCACTAAACATAGCATAAACACAGCATTAGTGTTCTTAGAAGCCCGAAATAGTGATTTTCTGCATTGAAGCTCTGACATGACTTGCTTTGCAAAAAGCTCCAAAACATGAAAATCTGTCTTCTGCATTGCAAATGACATTACATTTCATGAGAAAGAAACATCTTTCATGTACTTAAGGTTTACTCTTAAAACTGCATAAACCAACTTTCTCTCACTGAGAAAGAAGTTTTCAGCATCTGTGGCGTTGATTTCTCTTCATTTGCTTAGTTGCACTAAACACAGCATAAACACAGCATTAGTGTTCTTAGAGGCTCTTAAACTAAGTGATTTTCTGCATTGAAGCTCTGACATGACTTGCTCTGCAAAAAGCTCCAAAACATGAAAATCTGTCTTCTGCATTGCAAATAACATTACATTTCATGAGAAAGAAACATCTTTCATGTACTTAAGGTTTACTCTTAAAACTGCATAAACCAACTTTCTCTCACCGAGAAAGAAGTTTTCAGCATCCGTGGCCTTGATTTCTCTTCAATTGATTAGTTGCATTAAACACAGCATTAGTGTTCTTAGAGGCTCTAAACTAAGTGATTTTCTGCATTGAAGCTCTGACATGACTTGCTCTGCAAAAAGCTCCAAAACATGAAAATCTGTCTTCTGCATTGCAAATGACATTACATTTCATGAGAAAGAAACATCTTTCATGTACTTAAGATTTATTCTTAAAACTGCATAAACCAACTTTCTCTCACTGAGAAAGAAGTTTTCAGCATCTGTGGCATTGATTTCTCGTCATTTGCTTAGTTGCACTAAACACAGCATAAACACAGTATTAGTGTTCTTAGAGGCTCTAAACTAAGTGATTTTCTGCATTGAAGCTCTGACATGACTTGCTCTGCAAAAAGCTCCAAAACATGAAAATCTGTCTTCTGCATTGCAAATGACATTACATTTCATGAGAAAGAAACATCTTTCATGTACTTAAGATTTATTCTTAAAACTGCATAAACCAACTTTCTCTCACTGAGAAAGAAGTTTTCAGCATCTGTGGCATTGATTTCTCGTCATTTGCTTAGTTGCACTAAACACAGCATAAACACAGTATTAGTGTTCTTAGAGGCTCTAAACTAAGTGATTTTCTGCATTGAAGCTCTGACATGACTTGCTCTGCAAAAAGCTCCAAAACATGAAAATCTGTCTTCTGCATTGCAAATGACATTACATTTCATGAGAAAGAAACATCTTTCATGTACTAAAGATTTATTCTTAAAACTGTATAAACCAACTTTCTCTCACTGAGAAAGAAGTTTTCAGCATCTGTGGCATTGATTTCTCGTCATTTGCTTAGTTGCACTAAACACAGCATAAACACAGCATTAGTGTTCTTAGAAGCCCTAAATAGTGATTTTGTGCATTGAAGTGCTAACATGACTTGCTCTGCAAAAAGCTCCAAAACATGAAAATCTGTCTTCTGCATTGCAAATAACATTACATTTCATGAGAAAGAAACATCTTTCATGTACTTAAGGTTTACTCTTAAAACTGCATAAACCAACTTTCTCTCACCGAGAAAGAAGTTTTCAGCATCTGTGGCCTAGATTTCTCTTCAATTGATTAGTTGCATTAAACACAGCATTAGTGTTCTTAGAGGCTCTAAACTAAGTGATTTTCTGCATTGAAGCTCTGACATGACTTGCTCTGCAAAAAGCTCCAAAACATGAAAATCTGTCTTCTGCATTGCAAATAACATTACATTTCATGAGAAAGAAACATCTTTCATGTACTTAAGGTTTACTCTTAAAATTGCATAAACCAACTTTCTCTCACTGAGAAAGAAGTTTTCAGCATCTGTGGACTTGATTTCTCCTCAATTGCTTAGTTGCACTAAACACAGCATAAACACAGCATTAGTGTTCTTAGAAGCCCGAAATAGTGATTTTCTGCATTGAAGCTCTGACATGACTTGCTCTGCAAAAAGCTCCAAAACATGAAAATCTGTCTTCTGCATTGCAAATGACATTACATTTCATGAGAAAGAAACATCTTTCATGTACTTAAGATTTATTCTTAAAATTGCATAAACCAACTTTCTCTCACTGAGAAAGAAGTTTTCAGCATCTGTGGCATTGATTTCTCGTCATTTGCTTAGTTGCACTAAACACAGCATAAACACAGTATTAGTGTTCTTAGAGGCTCTAAACTAAGTGATTTTCTGCATTGAAGCTCTGACATGACTTGCTCTGCAAAAAGCTCCAAAACATGAAAATCTGTCTTCTGCATTGCAAATGACATTACATTTCATGAGAAAGACACATCTTTCATGTACTTAAGATTTATTCTTAAAACTGTATAAACCAACTTTCTCTCACCGAGAAAGAAGTTTTCAGCCTCTGTGGCCTTGATTTCTCTTCAATTGATTAGTTGCATTAAACACAGCATTAGTGTTCTTAGAGGCTCTAAACTAAGTGATTTTCTGCATTGAAGCTCTGACATGACTTGCTCTGCAAAAAGCTCCAAAACATGAAAATCTGTCTTCTGCATTGCAAATGACATTACATTTCATGAGAAAGAAACATCTTTCATGTACTTAAGGTTTACTCTTAAAATTGCATAAACCAACTTTTTCTCACTGAGAAAGAAGTTTTCAGCATCTGTGGCATTGATTTCTCGTCATTTGCTTAGTTGCACTAAAAACAGCATAAACACAGTATTAGTGTTCTTAGAGGCTGTAAACTAAGTGATTTTCTGCATTGAAGCTCTGACATGACTTGCTCTGCAAAAAGCTCCAAAACATGAAAATCTGTCTTCTGCATTGCAAATGACATTACATTTCATGAGAAAGAAACATCTTTCATGTACTTAAGATTTATTCTTAAAACTGTATAAACCAACTTTCTCTCACTGAGAAAGAAGTTTTCAGCATCTGTGGCATTGATTTCTCGTCATTTGCTTAGTTGCACTATAAACACAGCATAAACACAGCATTAGTGTTCTTAGAAGCCCTAAATAGTGATTTTGTGCATTGAAGTGCTAACATGACTTGCTCTGCAAAAAGCTCCAAAACATGAAAATCTGTCTTCTGCATTGCAAATAACATTACATTTCATGAGAAAGAAACATCTTTCATGTACTTAAGGTTTACTCTTAAAACTGCATAAACCAACTTTCTCTCACCGAGAAAGAAGTTTTCAGCCTCTGTGGCCTTGATTTCTCTTCAATTGATTAGTTGCATTAAACACAGCATTAGTGTTCTTAGAGGCTCTAAACTAAGTGATTTTCTGCATTGAAGCTCTGACATGACTTGCTCTGCAAAAAGCTCCAAAACATGAAAATCTGTCTTCTGCATTGCAAATGACATTACATTTCATGAGAAAGAAACATCTTTCATGTACTTAAGGTTTACTCTTAAAATTGCATAAACGAACTTTTTCTCACTGAGAAAGAAGTTTTCAGCATCTGTGGCCTTGATTTTTCCTCAATTGCTTAGTTGCACTAAACATAGCATAAACACAGCATTAGTGTTCTTAGAAGCCCGAAATAGTGATTTTCTGCATTGAAGCTCTGACATGACTTGCTTTGCAAAAAGCTCCAAAACATGAAAATCTGTCTTCTGCATTGCAAATGACATTACATTTCATGAGAAAGAAACATCTTTTATGTACTTAAGGTTTACTCTTAAAACTGCATAAACCAACTTTCTCTCACTGAGAAAGAAGTTTTCAGCATCTGTGGCGTTGATTTCTCTTCATTTGCTTAGTTGCACTAAACACAGCATAAACACAGCATTAGTGTTCTTAGAAGCCCGAAATAGTGATTTTCTGCATTGAAGCTCTGACATGACTTGCTTTGCAAAAAGCTCCAAAACATGAAAATCTGTCTTCTGCATTGCAAATGACATTACATTTCATGAGAAAGAAACATCTTTCATGTACTTAAGATTTATTCTTAAAACTGCATAAACCAACTTTCTCTCACTGAGAAAGAAGTTTTCAGCATCTGTGGCATTGATTTCTCGTCATTTGCTTAGTTGCACTAAACACAGCATAAACACAGTATTAGTGTTCTTAGAGGCTCTAAACTAAGTGATTTTCTGCATTGAAGCTCTGACATGACTTGCTCTGCAAAAAGCTCCAAAACATGAAAATCTGTCTTCTGCATTGCAAATGACATTACATTTCATGAGAAAGAAACATCTTTCATGTACTTAAGATTTATTCTTAAAATTGCATAAACCAACTTTCTCTCACTGAGAAAGAAGTTTTCAGCATCTGTGGCATTGATTTCTCGTCATTTGCTTAGTTGCACTAAACACAGCATTAGTGTTCTTAGAGGCTCTAAACTAAGTGATTTTCTGCATTGAAGCTCTGACATGACTTGCTCTGCAAAAAGCTCCAAAACATGAAAATCTGTCTTCTGCATTGCAAATTACATTACATTTCATGAGAAAGAAACATCTTTCATGTACTTAAGATTTATTCTTAAAACTGTATAAACCAACTTTCTCTCACCGAGAAAGAAGTTTTCAGCCTCTGTGGCCTTGATTTCTCTTCAATTGATTAGTTGCATTAAACACAGCATTAGTGTTCTTAGAGGCTCTAAACTAAGTGATTTTCTGCATTGAAGCTCTGACATGACTTGCTCTGCAAAAAGCTCCAAAACATGTAAATCTGTCTTCTGCATTGCAAATGACATTACATTTCATGAGAAAGAAACATCTTTCATGTACTTAAGGTTTACTCTTAAAATTGCATAAACCAACTTTTTCTCACTGAGAAAGAAGTTTTCAGCATCTGTGGCATTGATTTCTCGTCATTTGCTTAGTTGCACTAAAAACAGCATAAACACAGTATTAGTGTTCTTAGAGGCTCTAAACTAAGTGATTTTCTGCATTGAAGCTCTGACATGACTTGCTCTGCAAAAAGCTCCAAAACATGAAAATCTGTCTTCTGCATTGCAAATGACATTACATTTCATGAGAAAGAAACATCTTTCATGTACTTAAGATTTATTCTTAAAACTGTATAAACCAACTTTCTCTCACTGAGAAAGAAGTTTTCAGCATCTGTGGCATTGATTTCTCGTCATTTGCTTAGTTGCACTAAACACAGCATAAACACAGCATTAGTGTTCTTAGAAGCCCTAAATAGTGATTTTGTGCATTGAAGTGCTAACATGACTTGCTCTGCAAAAAGCTCCAAAACATGAAAATCTGTCTTCTGCATTGCAAATAACATTACATTTCATGAGAAAGAAACATCTTTCATGTACTTAAGGTTTACTCTTAAAACTGCATAAACCAACTTTCTCTCACCGAGAAAGAAGTTTTCAGCATCTGTGGCCTTGATTTCTCTTCAATTGATTAGTTGCATTAAACACAGCATTAGTGTTCTTAGAGGCTCTAAACTAAGTGATTTTCTGCATTGAAGCTCTGACATGACTTGCTCTGCAAAAAGCTCCAAAACATGAAAATCTGTCTTCTGCATTGCAAATGACATTACATTTCATGAGAAAGAAACATCTTTCATGTACTTAAGATTTATTCTTAAAACTGCATAAACCAACTTTCTCTCACTGAGAAAGAAGTTTTCAGCATCTGTGGCATTGATTTCTCGTCATTTGCTTAGTTGCACTAAACACAGCATAAACACAGCATTAGTGTTCTTAGAAGCCCGAAATAGTGATTTTCTGCATTGAAGCTCTGACATGACTTGCTTTGCAAAAAGCTCCAAAACATGAAAATCTGTCTTCTGCATTGCAAATGACATTACATTTCATGAGAAAGAAACATCTTTCATGTACTTAAGATTTATTCTTAAAACTGCATAAACCAACTTTCTCTCACTGAGAAAGAAGTTTTCAGCATCTGTGGCATTGATTTCTCGTCATTTGCTTAGTTGCACTAAACACAGCATAAACACAGTATTAGTGTTCTTAGAGGCTCTAAACTAAGTGATTTTCTGCATTGAAGCTCTGACATGACTTGCTCTGCAAAAAGCTCCAAAACATGAAAATCTGTCTTCTGCATTGCAAATGACATTACATTTCATGAGAAAGAAACATCTTTCATGTACTTAAGATTTATTCTTAAAATTGCATAAACCAACTTTCTCTCACTGAGAAAGAAGTTTTCAGCATCTGTGGCATTGATTTCTCGTCATTTGCTTAGTTGCACTAAACACAGTATTAGTGTTCTTAGAGGCTCTAAACTAAGTGATTTTCTGCATTGAAGCTCTGACATGACTTGCTCTGCAAAAAGCTCCAAAACATGAAAATCTGTCTTCTGCATTGCAAATGACATTACATTTCATGAGAAAGAAACATCTTTCATGTACTTAAGGTTTACTCTTAAAACTGCATAAACCAACTTTCTCTCACCGAGAAAGAAGTTTTCAGCCTCTGTGGCCTTGATTTCTCTTCAATTGATTAGTTGCATTAAACACAGTATTAGTGTTCTTAGAGGCTCTAAACTAAGTGATTTTCTGCATTGAAGCTCTGACATGACTTGCTCTGCAAAAAGCTCCAAAACATGAAAATCTGTCTTCTGCATTGCAAATGACATTACATTTCATGAGAAAGAAACATCTTTCATGTACTTAAGATTTATTCTTAAAACTGCATAAACCAACTTTCTCTCACTGAGAAAGAAGTTTTCAGCATCTGTGGCATTGATTTCTCGTCATTTGCTTAGTTGCACTAAACACAGCATAAACACAGTATTAGTGTTCTTAGAGGCTCTAAACTAAGTGATTTTCTGCATTGAAGCTCTGACATGACTTGCTCTGCAAAAAGCTCCAAAACATGAAAATCTGTCTTCTGCATTGCAAATGACATTACATTTCATGAGAAAGAAACATCTTTCATATACTTAAGATTTATTCTTAAAACTGTATAAACCAACTTTCTCTCACTGAGAAAGAAGTTTTCAGCATCTGTGGCATTGATTTCTCGTCATTTGCTTAGTTGCACTAAACACAGCATAAACACAGCATTAGTGTTCTTAGAAGCCCTAAATAGTGATTTTGTGCATTGAAGTGCTAACATGACTTGCTCTGCAAAAAGCTCCAAAACATGAAAATCTGTCTTCTGCATTGCAAATAACATTACATTTCATGAGAAAGAAACATCTTTCATGTACTTAAGGTTTACTCTTAAAACTGCATAAACCAACTTTCTCTCACCGAGAAAGAAGTTTTCAGCATCTGTGGCCTTGATTTCTCTTCAATTGATTAGTTGCATTAAACACAGCATTAGTGTTCTTAGAGGCTCTAAACTAAGTGATTTTCTGCATTGAAGCTCTGACATGACTTGCTCTGCAAAAAGCTCCAAAACATGAAAATCTGTCTTCTGCATTGCAAATGACATTACATTTCATGAGAAAGAAACATCTTTCATGTACTTAAGATTTATTCTTAAAACTGCATAAACCAACTTTCTCTCACTGAGAAAGAAGTTTTCAGCATCTGTGGCATTGATTTCTCGTCATTTGCTTAGTTGCACTAAACACAGCATAAACACAGCATTAGTGTTCTTAGAAGCCCGAAATAGTGATTTTCTGCATTGAAGCTCTGACATGACTTGCTTTGCAAAAAGCTCCAAAACATGAAAATCTGTCTTCTGCATTGCAAATGACATTACATTTCATGAGAAAGAAACATCTTTCATGTACTTAAGATTTATTCTTAAAACTGCATAAACCAACTTTCTCTCACTGAGAAAGAAGTTTTCAGCATCTGTGGCATTGATTTCTCGTCATTTGCTTAGTTGCACTAAACACAGCATAAACACAGTATTAGTGTTCTTAGAGGCTCTAAACTAAGTGATTTTCTGCATTGAAGCTCTGACATGACTTGCTCTGCAAAAAGCTCCAAAACATGAAAATCTGTCTTCTGCATTGCAAATGACATTACATTTCATGAGAAAGAAACATCTTTCATGTACTTAAGATTTATTCTTAAAATTGCATAAACCAACTTTCTCTCACTGAGAAAGAAGTTTTCAGCATCTGTGGCATTGATTTCTCGTCATTTGCTTAGTTGCACTAAACACAGTATTAGTGTTCTTAGAGGCTCTAAACTAAGTGATTTTCTGCATTGAAGCTCTGACATGACTTGCTCTGCAAAAAGCTCCAAAACATGAAAATCTGTCTTCTGCATTGCAAATGACATTACATTTCATGAGAAAGAAACATCTTTCATGTACTTAAGGTTTACTCTTAAAACTGCATAAACCAACTTTCTCTCACCGAGAAAGAAGTTTTCAGCCTCTGTGGCCTTGATTTCTCTTCAATTGATTAGTTGCATTAAACACAGTATTAGTGTTCTTAGAGGCTCTAAACTAAGTGATTTTCTGCATTGAAGCTCTGACATGACTTGCTCTGCAAAAAGCTCCAAAACATGAAAATCTGTCTTCTGCATTGCAAATGACATTACATTTCATGAGAAAGAAACATCTTTCATGTACTTAAGATTTATTCTTAAAACTGCATAAACCAACTTTCTCTCACTGAGAAAGAAGTTTTCAGCATCTGTGGCATTGATTTCTCGTCATTTGCTTAGTTGCACTAAACACAGCATAAACACAGTATTAGTGTTCTTAGAGGCTCTAAACTAAGTGATTTTCTGCATTGAAGCTCTGACATGACTTGCTCTGCAAAAAGCTCCAAAACATGAAAATCTGTCTTCTGCATTGCAAATGACATTACATTTCATGAGAAAGAAACATCTTTCATATACTTAAGATTTATTCTTAAAACTGTATAAACCAACTTTCTCTCACTGAGAAAGAAGTTTTCAGCATCTGTGGCATTGATTTCTCGTCATTTGCTTAGTTGCACTAAACACAGCATAAACACAGCATTAGTGTTCTTAGAAGCCCGAAATAGTGATTTTCTGCATTGAAGCTCTGACATGACTTGCTTTGCAAAAAGCTCCAAAACATGAAAATCTGTCTTCTGCATTGCAAATGACATTACATTTCATGAGAAAGAAACATCTTTCATGTACTTAAGATTTATTCTTAAAACTGCATAAACCAACTTTCTCTCACTGAGAAAGAAGTTTTCAGCATCTGTGGCATTGATTTCTCGTCATTTGCTTAGTTGCACTAAACACAGCATAAACACAGTATTAGTGTTCTTAGAGGCTCTAAACTAAGTGATTTTCTGCATTGAAGCTCTGACATGACTTGCTCTGCAAAAAGCTCCAAAACATGAAAATCTGTCCTCTGCATTGCAAATGACATTACATTTCATGAGAAAGAAACATCTTTCATGTACTTAAGATTTATTCTTAAAATTGCATAAACCAACTTTCTCTCACTGAGAAAGAAGTTTTCAGCATCTGTGGCATTGATTTCTCGTCATTTGCTTAGTTGCACTAAACACAGCATTAGTGTTCTTAGAGGCTCTAAACTAAGTGATTTTCTGCATTGAAGCTCTGACATGACTTGCTCTGCAAAAAGCTCCAAAACATGAAAATCTGTCTTCTGCATTGCAAATTACATTACATTTCATGAGAAAGAAACATCTTTCATGTACTTAAGATTTATTCTTAAAACTGTATAAACCAACTTTCTCTCACCGAGAAAGAAGTTTTCAGCCTCTGTGGCCTTGATTTCTCTTCAATTGATTAGTTGCATTAAACACAGCATTAGTGTTCTTAGAGGCTCTAAACTAAGTGATTTTCTGCATTGAAGCTCTGACATGACTTGCTCTGCAAAAAGCTCCAAAACATGAAAATCTGTCTTCTGCATTGCAAATGACATTACATTTCATGAGAAAGAAACATCTTTCATGTACTTAAGGTTTACTCTTAAAATTGCATAAACCAACTTTTTCTCACTGAGAAAGAAGTTTTCAGCATCTGTGGCATTGATTTCTCGTCATTTGCTTAGTTGCACTAAAAACAGCATAAACACAGTATTAGTGTTCTTAGAGGCTCTAAACTAAGTGATTTTCTGCATTGAAGCTCTGACATGACTTGCTCTGCAAAAAGCTCCAAAACATGAAAATCTGTCTTCTGCATTGCAAATGACATTACATTTCATGAGAAAGAAACATCTTTCATGTACTTAAGATTTATTCTTAAAACTGCATAAACCAACTTTCTCTCACTGAGAAAGAAGTTTTCAGCATCTGTGGCATTGATTTCTCGTCATTTGCTTAGTTGCACTAAACACAGCATAAACACAGTATTAGTGTTCTTAGAGGCTCTAAACTAAGTGATTTTCTGCATTGAAGCTCTGACATGACTTGCTCTGCAAAAAGCTCCAAAACATGAAAATCTGTCTTCTGCATTGCAAATGACATTACATTTCATGAGAAAGAAACATCTTTCATATACTTAAGATTTATTCTTAAAACTGTATAAACCAACTTTCTCTCACTGAGAAAGAAGTTTTCAGCATCTGTGGCATTGATTTCTCGTCATTTGCTTAGTTGCACTAAACACAGCATAAACACAGCATTAGTGTTCTTAGAAGCCCGAAATAGTGATTTTCTGCATTGAAGCTCTGACATGACTTGCTTTGCAAAAAGCTCCAAAACATGAAAATCTGTCTTCTGCATTGCAAATGACATTACATTTCATGAGAAAGAAACATCTTTCATGTACTTAAGATTTATTCTTAAAACTGCATAAACCAACTTTCTCTCACTGAGAAAGAAGTTTTCAGCATCTGTGGCATTGATTTCTCGTCATTTGCTTAGTTGCACTAAACACAGCATAAACACAGTATTAGTGTTCTTAGAGGCTCTAAACTAAGTGATTTTCTGCATTGAAGCTCTGACATGACTTGCTCTGCAAAAAGCTCCAAAACATGAAAATCTGTCCTCTGCATTGCAAATGACATTACATTTCATGAGAAAGAAACATCTTTCATGTACTTAAGATTTATTCTTAAAATTGCATAAACCAACTTTCTCTCACTGAGAAAGAAGTTTTCAGCATCTGTGGCATTGATTTCTCGTCATTTGCTTAGTTGCACTAAACACAGCATTAGTGTTCTTAGAGGCTCTAAACTAAGTGATTTTCTGCATTGAAGCTCTGACATGACTTGCTCTGCAAAAAGCTCCAAAACATGAAAATCTGTCTTCTGCATTGCAAATTACATTACATTTCATGAGAAAGAAACATCTTTCATGTACTTAAGATTTATTCTTAAAACTGTATAAACCAACTTTCTCTCACCGAGAAAGAAGTTTTCAGCCTCTGTGGCCTTGATTTCTCTTCAATTGATTAGTTGCATTAAACACAGCATTAGTGTTCTTAGAGGCTCTAAACTAAGTGATTTTCTGCATTGAAGCTCTGACATGACTTGCTCTGCAAAAAGCTCCAAAACATGAAAATCTGTCTTCTGCATTGCAAATGACATTACATTTCATGAGAAAGAAACATCTTTCATGTACTTAAGGTTTACTCTTAAAATTGCATAAACCAACTTTTTCTCACTGAGAAAGAAGTTTTCAGCATCTGTGGCATTGATTTCTCGTCATTTGCTTAGTTGCACTAAAAACAGCATAAACACAGTATTAGTGTTCTTAGAGGCTCTAAACTAAGTGATTTTCTGCATTGAAGCTCTGACATGACTTGCTCTGCAAAAAGCTCCAAAACATGAAAATCTGTCTTCTGCATTGCAAATGACATTACATTTCATGAGAAAGAAACATCTTTCATGTACTTAAGGTTTACTCTTAAAACTGCATAAACCAACTTTCTCTCACCGAGAAAGAAGTTTTCAGCCTCTGTGGCCTTGATTTCTCTTCAATTGATTAGTTGCATTAAACACAGCATTAGTGTTCTTAGAGGCTCTAAACTAAGTGATTTTCTGCATTGAAGCTCTGACATGACTTGCTCTGCAAAAAGCTCCAAAACATGAAAATCTGTCTTCTGCATTGCAAATGACATTACATTTCATGAGAAAGAAACATCTTTCATGTACTTAAGCTTTACTCTTAAAATTGCATAAACCAACTTTTTCTCACTGAGAAAGAAGTTTTCAGCATCTGTGGCCTTGATTTTTCCTCAATTGCTTAGTTGCACTAAACATAGCATAAACACAGCATTAGTGTTCTTAGAAGCCCTAAATAGTGATTTTGTGCATTGAAGCTCTGACATGACTTGCTCTGCAAAAAGCTCCAAAACATGAAAATCTGTCTTCTGCATTGCAAATGACATTACATTTCATGAGAAAGAAACATCTTTCATGTACTTAAGGTTTACTCTTAAAACTGCATAAACCAACTTTCTCTCACTGAGAAAGAAGTTTTCAGCATCTGTGGCGTTGATTTCTCTTCATTTGCATAAACACAGTATTAGTGTTCTTAGAGGCTCTAAACTAAGTGATTTTCTGCATTGAAGCTCTGACATGACTTGCTCTGCAAAAAGCTCCAAAACATGAAAATCTGTCTTCTGCATTGCAAATGACATTACATTTCATGAGAAAGAAACATCTTTCATGTACTTAAGATTTATTCTTAAAACTGTATAAACCAACTTTCTCTCACTGAGAAAGAAGTTTTCAGCATCTGTGGCATTGATTTCTCGTCATTTGCTTAGTTGCACTAAACACAGCATAAACACAGCATTAGTGTTCTTAGAAGCCCTAAATAGTGATTTTGTGCATTGAAGTGCTAACATGACTTGCTCTGCAAAAAGCTCCAAAACATGAAAATCTGTCTTCTGCATTGCAAATAACATTACATTTCATGAGAAAGAAACATCTTTCATGTACTTAAGGTTTACTCTTAAAACTGCATAAACCAACTTTCTCTCACCGAGAAAGAAGTTTTCAGCATCCGTGGCCTTGATTTCTCTTCAATTGATTAGTTGCATTAAACACAGCATTAGTGTTCTTAGAGGCTCTAAACTAAGTGATTTTCTGCATTGAAGCTCTGACATGACTTGCTCTGCAAAAAGCTCCAAAACATGAAAATCTGTCTTCTGCATTGCAAATGACATTACATTTCATGAGAAAGAAACATCTTTCATGTACTTAAGATTTATTCTTAAAACTGCATAAACCAACTTTCTCTCACTGAGAAAGAAGTTTTCAGCATCTGTGGCATTGATTTCTCGTCATTTGCTTAGTTGCACTAAACACAGCATAAACACAGTATTAGTGTTCTTAGAGGCTCTAAACTAAGTGATTTTCTGCATTGAAGCTCTGACATGACTTGCTCTGCAAAAAGCTCCAAAACATGAAAATCTGTCTTCTGCATTGCAAATGACATTACATTTCATGAGAAAGAAACATCTTTCATATACTTAAGATTTATTCTTAAAACTGTATAAACCAACTTTCTCTCACTGAGAAAGAAGTTTTCAGCATCTGTGGCATTGATTTCTCGTCATTTGCTTAGTTGCACTAAACACAGCATAAACACAGCATTAGTGTTCTTAGAAGCCCGAAATAGTGATTTTCTGCATTGAAGCTCTGACATGACTTGCTTTGCAAAAAGCTCCAAAACATGAAAATCTGTCTTCTGCATTGCAAATGACATTACATTTCATGAGAAAGAAACATCTTTCATGTACTTAAGATTTATTCTTAAAACTGCATAAACCAACTTTCTCTCACTGAGAAAGAAGTTTTCAGCATCTGTGGCATTGATTTCTCGTCATTTGCTTAGTTGCACTAAACACAGCATAAACACAGTATTAGTGTTCTTAGAGGCTCTAAACTAAGTGATTTTCTGCATTGAAGCTCTGACATGACTTGCTCTGCAAAAAGCTCCAAAACATGAAAATCTGTCTTCTGCATTGCAAATGACATTACATTTCATGAGAAAGAAACATCTTTCATGTACTTAAGATTTATTCTTAAAATTGCATAAACCAACTTTCTCTCACTGAGAAAGAAGTTTTCAGCATCTGTGGCATTGATTTCTCGTCATTTGCTTAGTTGCACTAAACACAGCATTAGTGTTCTTAGAGGCTCTAAACTAAGTGATTTTCTGCATTGAAGCTCTGACATGACTTGCTCTGCAAAAAGCTCCAAAACATGAAAATCTGTCTTCTGCATTGCAAATGACATTACATTTCATGAGAAAGAAACATCTTTCATCTACTTAAGGTTTACTCTTAAAATTGCATAAACCAACTTTTTCTCACTGAGAAAGAAGTTTTCAGCATCTGTGGCATTGATTTCTCGTCATTTGCTTAGTTGCACTAAAAACAGCATAAACACAGTATTAGTGTTCTTAGAGGCTCTAAACTAAGTGATTTTCTGCATTGAAGCTCTGACATGACTTGCTCTGCAAAAAGCTCCAAAACATGAAAATCTGTCTTCTGCATTGCAAATGACATTACATTTCATGAGAAAGAAACATCTTTCATGTACTTAAGATTTATTCTTAAAACTGTATAAACCAACTTTCTCTCACTGAGAAAGAAGTTTTCAGCATCTGTGGCATTGATTTCTCGTCATTTGCTTAGTTGCACTAAACACAGCATAAACACAGCATTAGTGTTCTTAGAAGCCCTAAATAGTGATTTTGTGCATTGAAGTGCTAACATGACTTGCTCTGCAAAAAGCTCCAAAACATGAAAATCTGTCTTCTGCATTGCAAATAACATTACATTTCATGAGAAAGAAACATCTTTCATGTACTTAAGGTTTACTCTTAAAACTGCATAAACCAACTTTCTCTCACCGAGAAAGAAGTTTTCAGCATCCGTGGCCTTGATTTCTCTTCAATTGATTAGTTGCATTAAACACAGCATTAGTGTTCTTAGAGGCTCTAAACTAAGTGATTTTCTGCATTGAAGCTCTGACATGACTTGCTCTGCAAAAAGCTCCAAAACATGAAAATCTGTCTTCTGCATTGCAAATGACATTACATTTCATGAGAAAGAAACATCTTTCATGTACTTAAGATTTATTCTTAAAACTGCATAAACCAACTTTCTCTCACTGAGAAAGAAGTTTTCAGCATCTGTGGCATTGATTTCTCGTCATTTGCTTAGTTGCACTAAACACAGCATAAACACAGTATTAGTGTTCTTAGAGGCTCTAAACTAAGTGATTTTCTGCATTGAAGCTCTGACATGACTTGCTCTGCAAAAAGCTCCAAAACATGAAAATCTGTCTTCTGCATTGCAAATGACATTACATTTCATGAGAAAGAAACATCTTTCATATACTTAAGATTTATTCTTAAAACTGTATAAACCAACTTTCTCTCACTGAGAAAGAAGTTTTCAGCATCTGTGGCATTGATTTCTCGTCATTTGCTTAGTTGCACTAAACACAGCATAAACACAGCATTAGTGTTCTTAGAAGCCCGAAATAGTGATTTTCTGCATTGAAGCTCTGACATGACTTGCTTTGCAAAAAGCTCCAAAACATGAAAATCTGTCTTCTGCATTGCAAATGACATTACATTTCATGAGAAAGAAACATCTTTCATGTACTTAAGATTTATTCTTAAAACTGCATAAACCAACTTTCTCTCACTGAGAAAGAAGTTTTCAGCATCTGTGGCATTGATTTCTCGTCATTTGCTTAGTTGCACTAAACACAGCATAAACACAGTATTAGTGTTCTTAGAGGCTCTAAACTAAGTGATTTTCTGCATTGAAGCTCTGACATGACTTGCTCTGCAAAAAGCTCCAAAACATGAAAATCTGTCTTCTGCATTGCAAATGACATTACATTTCATGAGAAAGAAACATCTTTCATGTACTTAAGATTTATTCTTAAAATTGCATAAACCAACTTTCTCTCACTGAGAAAGAAGTTTTCAGCATCTGTGGCATTGATTTCTCGTCATTTGCTTAGTTGCACTAAACACAGCATTAGTGTTCTTAGAGGCTCTAAACTAAGTGATTTTCTGCATTGAAGCTCTGACATGACTTGCTCTGCAAAAAGCTCCAAAACATGAAAATCTGTCTTCTGCATTGCAAATTACATTACATTTCATGAGAAAGAAACATCTTTCATGTACTTAAGATTTATTCTTAAAACTGTATAAACCAACTTTCTCTCACCGAGAAAGAAGTTTTCAGCCTCTGTGGCCTTGATTTCTCTTCAATTGATTAGTTGCATTAAACACAGCATTAGTGTTCTTAGAGGCTCTAAACTAAGTGATTTTCTGCATTGAAGCTCTGACATGACTTGCTCTGCAAAAAGCTCCAAAACATGAAAATCTGTCTTCTGCATTGCAAATGACATTACATTTCATGAGAAAGAAACATCTTTCATGTACTTAAGGTTTACTCTTAAAATTGCATAAACCAACTTTTTCTCACTGAGAAAGAAGTTTTCAGCATCTGTGGCATTGATTTCTCGTCATTTGCTTAGTTGCACTAAAAACAGCATAAACACAGTATTAGTGTTCTTAGAGGCTCTAAACTAAGTGATTTTCTGCATTGAAGCTCTGACATGACTTGCTCTGCAAAAAGCTCCAAAACATGAAAATCTGTCTTCTGCATTGCAAATGACATTACATTTCATGAGAAAGAAACATCTTTCATGTACTTAAGGTTTACTCTTAAAACTGCATAAACCAACTTTCTCTCACCGAGAAAGAAGTTTTCAGCATCTGTGGCCTTGATTTCTCTTCAATTGATTAGTTGCATTAAACACAGCATTAGTGTTCTTAGAGGCTCTAAACTAAGTGATTTTCTGCATTGAAGCTCTGACATGACTTGCTCTGCAAAAAGCTCCAAAACATGAAAATCTGTCTTCTGCATTGCAAATGACATTACATTTCATGAGAAAGAAACATCTTTCATGTACTTAAGATTTATTCTTAAAATTGCATAAACCAACTTTCTCTCACTGAGAAAGAAGTTTTCAGCATCTGTGGCATTGATTTCTCGTCATTTGCTTAGTTGCACTAAACACAGCATTAGTGTTCTTAGAGGCTCTAAACTAAGTGATTTTCTGCATTGAAGCTCTGACATGACTTGCTCTGCAAAAAGCTCCAAAACATGAAAATCTGTCTTCTGCATTGCAAATTACATTACATTTCATGAGAAAGAAACATCTTTCATGTACTTAAGATTTATTCTTAAAACTGTATAAACCAACTTTCTCTCACCGAGAAAGAAGTTTTCAGCCTCTGTGGCCTTGATTTCTCTTCAATTGATTAGTTGCATTAAACACAGCATTAGTGTTCTTAGAGGCTCTAAACTAAGTGATTTTCTGCATTGAAGCTCTGACATGACTTGCTCTGCAAAAAGCTCCAAAACATGAAAATCTGTCTTCTGCATTGCAAATGACATTACATTTCATGAGAAAGAAACATCTTTCATGTACTTAAGGTTTACTCTTAAAATTGCATAAACCAACTTTTTCTCACTGAGAAAGAAGTTTTCAGCATCTGTGGCATTGATTTCTCGTCATTTGCTTAGTTGCACTAAAAACAGCATAAACACAGTATTAGTGTTCTTAGAGGCTCTAAACTAAGTGATTTTCTGCATTGAAGCTCTGACATGACTTGCTCTGCAAAAAGCTCCAAAACATGAAAATCTGTCTTCTGCATTGCAAATGACATTACATTTCATGAGAAAGAAACATCTTTCATGTACTTAAGGTTTACTCTTAAAACTGCATAAACCAACTTTCTCTCACCGAGAAAGAAGTTTTCAGCCTCTGTGGCCTTGATTTCTCTTCAATTGATTAGTTGCATTAAACACAGTATTAGTGTTCTTAGAGGCTCTAAACTAAGTGATTTTCTGCATTGAAGCTCTGACATGACTTGCTCTGCAAAAAGCTCCAAAACATGAAAATCTGTCTTCTGCATTGCAAATGACATTACATTTCATGAGAAAGAAACATCTTTCATGTACTTAAGATTTATTCTTAAAACTGCATAAACCAACTTTCTCTCACTGAGAAAGAAGTTTTCAGCATCTGTGGCATTGATTTCTCGTCATTTGCTTAGTTGCACTAAAAACAGCATAAACACAGTATTAGTGTTCTTAGAGGCTCTAAACTAAGTGATTTTCTGCATTGAAGCTCTGACATGACTTGCTCTGCAAAAAGCTCCAAAACATGAAAATCTGTCTTCTGCATTGCAAATGACATTACATTTCATGAGAAAGAAACATCTTTCATATACTTAAGATTTATTCTTAAAACTGTATAAACCAACTTTCTCTCACTGAGAAAGAAGTTTTCAGCATCTGTGGCATTGATTTCTCGTCATTTGCTTAGTTGCACTAAACACAGCATAAACACAGTATTAGTGTTCTTAGAAGCCCGAAATAGTGATTTTCTGCATTGAAGCTCTGACATGACTTGCTTTGCAAAAAGCTCCAAAACATGAAAATCTGTCTTCTGCATTGCAAATGACATTACATTTCATGAGAAAGAAACATCTTTCATATACTTAAGATTTATTCTTAAAACTGTATAAACCAACTTTCTCTCACTGAGAAAGAAGTTTTCAGCATCTGTGGCATTGATTTCTCGTCATTTGCTTAGTTGCACTAAACACAGCATAAACACAGCATTAGTGTTCTTAGAAGCCCTAAATAGTGATTTTGTGCATTGAAGTGCTAACATGACTTGCTCTGCAAAAAGCTCCAAAACATGAAAATCTGTCTTCTGCATTGCAAATGACATTACATTTCATGAGAAAGAAACATCTTTCATGTACTTAAGATTTATTCGTAAAACTGCATAAACCAACTTTCTCTCACTGAGAAAGAAGTTTTCAGCATCTGTGGCATTGATTTCTCGTCATTTGCTTAGTTGCACTAAACACAGCATAAACACAGTATTAGTGTTCTTAGAGGCTCTAAACTAAGTGATTTTCTGCATTGAAGCTCTGACATGACTTGCTCTGCAAAAAGCTCCAAAACATGAAAATCTGTCTTCTGCATTGCAAATGACATTACATTTCATGAGAAAGAAACATCTTTCATATACTTAAGATTTATTCTTAAAACTGTATAAACCAACTTTCTCTCACTGAGAAAGAAGTTTTCAGCATCTGTGGCATTGATTTCTCGTCATTTGCTTAGTTGCACTAAACACAGCATAAACACAGCATTAGTGTTCTTAGAAGCCCGAAATAGTGATTTTCTGCATTGAAGTGCTAACATGACTTGCTCTGCAAAAAGCTCCAAAACATGAAAATCTGTCTTCTGCATTGCAAATAACATTACATTTCATGAGAAAGAAACATCTTTCATGTACTTAAGGTTTACTCTTAAAACTGCATAAACCAACTTTCTCTCACCGAGAAAGAAGTTTTCAGCATCCGTGGCCTTGATTTCTCTTCAATTGATTAGTTGCATTAAACACAGCATTAGTGTTCTTAGAGGCTCTAAACTAAGTGATTTTCTGCATTGAAGCTCTGACATGACTTGCTCTGCAAAAAGCTCCAAAACATGAAAATCTGTCTTCTGCATTGCAAATGACATTACATTTCATGAGAAAGAAACATCTTTCATGTACTTAAGATTTATTCTTAAAACTGCATAAACCAACTTTCTCTCACTGAGAAAGAAGTTTTCAGCATCTGTGGCATTGATTTCTCGTCATTTGCTTAGTTGCACTAAACACAGCATAAACACAGTATTAGTGTTCTTAGAGGCTCTAAACTAAGTGATTTTCTGCATTGAAGCTCTGACATGACTTGCTCTGCAAAAAGCTCCAAAACATGAAAATCTGTCTTCTGCATTGCAAATGACATTACATTTCATGAGAAAGAAACATCTTTCATATACTTAAGATTTATTCTTAAAACTGTATAAACCAACTTTCTCTCACTGAGAAAGAAGTTTTCAGCATCTGTGGCATTGATTTCTCGTCATTTGCTTAGTTGCACTAAACACAGCATAAACACAGCATTAGTGTTCTTAGAAGCCCGAAATAGTGATTTTCTGCATTGAAGCTCTGACATGACTTGCTTTGCAAAAAGCTCCAAAACATGAAAATCTGTCTTCTGCATTGCAAATGACATTACATTTCATGAGAAAGAAACATCTTTCATGTACTTAAGATTTATTCTTAAAACTGCATAAACCAACTTTCTCTCACTGAGAAAGAAGTTTTCAGCATCTGTGGCATTGATTTCTCGTCATTTGCTTAGTTGCACTAAACACAGCATAAACACAGTATTAGTGTTCTTAGAGGCTCTAAACTAAGTGATTTTCTGCATTGAAGCTCTGACATGACTTGCTCTGCAAAAAGCTCCAAAACATGAAAATCTGTCTTCTGCATTGCAAATGACATTACATTTCATGAGAAAGAAACATCTTTCATGTACTTAAGATTTATTCTTAAAACTGTATAAACCAACTTTCTCTCACTGAGAAAGAAGTTTTCAGCATCTGTGGCATTGATTTCTCGTCATTTGCTTAGTTGCACTAAACACAGCATAAACACAGCATTAGTGTTCTTAGAAGCCCTAAATAGTGATTTTGTGCATTGAAGTGCTAACATGACTTGCTCTGCAAAAAGCTCCAAAACATGAAAATCTGTCTTCTGCATTGCAAATAACATTACATTTCATGAGAAAGAAACATCTTTCATGTACTTAAGGTTTACTCTTAAAACTGCATAAACCAACTTTCTCTCACCGAGAAAGAAGTTTTCAGCATCTGTGGCCTTGATTTCTCTTCAATTGATTAGTTGCATTAAACACAGCATTAGTGTTCTTAGAGGCTCTAAACTAAGTGATTTTCTGCATTGAAGCTCTGACATGACTTGCTCTGCAAAAAGCTCCAAAACATGAAAATCTGTCTTCTGCATTGCAAATGACATTACATTTCATGAGAAAGAAACATCTTTCATGTACTTAAGATTTATTCTTAAAACTGCATAAACCAACTTTCTCTCACTGAGAAAGAAGTTTTCAGCATCTGTGGCATTGATTTCTCGTCATTTGCTTAGTTGCACTAATCACAGCATAAACACAGCATTAGTGTTCTTAGAAGCCCGAAATAGTGATTTTCTGCATTGAAGCTCTGACATGACTTGCTTTGCAAAAAGCTCCAAAACATGAAAATCTGTCTTCTGCATTGCAAATGACATTACATTTCATGAGAAAGAAACATCTTTCATGTACTTAAGATTTATTCTTAAAACTGCATAAACCAACTTTCTCTCACTGAGAAAGAAGTTTTCAGCATCTGTGGCATTGATTTCTCGTCATTTGCTTAGTTGCACTAAACACAGCATAAACACAGTATTAGTGTTCTTAGAGGCTCTAAACTAAGTGATTTTCTGCATTGAAGCTCTGACATGACTTGCTCTGCAAAAAGCTCCAAAACATGAAAATCTGTCTTCTGCATTGCAAATGACATTACATTTCATGAGAAAGAAACATCTTTCATGTACTTAAGATTTATTCTTAAAATTGCATAAACCAACTTTCTCTCACTGAGAAAGAAGTTTTCAGCATCTGTGGCATTGATTTCTCGTCATTTGCTTAGTTGCACTAAACACAGTATTAGTGTTCTTAGAGGCTCTAAACTAAGTGATTTTCTGCATTGAAGCTCTGACATGACTTGCTCTGCAAAAAGCTCCAAAACATGAAAATCTGTCTTCTGCATTGCAAATGATATTACATTTCATGAGAAAGAAACATCTTTCATGTACTTAAGGTTTACTCTTAAAACTGCATAAACCAACTTTCTCTCACCGAGAAAGAAGTTTTCAGCCTCTGTGGCCTTGATTTCTCTTCAATTGATTAGTTGCATTAAACACAGTATTAGTGTTCTTAGAGGCTCTAAACTAAGTGATTTTCTGCATTGAAGCTCTGACATGACTTGCTCTGCAAAAAGCTCCAAAACATGAAAATCTGTCTTCTGCATTGCAAATGACATTACATTTCATGAGAAAGAAACATCTTTCATGTACTTAAGATTTATTCTTAAAACTGCATAAACCAACTTTCTCTCACTGAGAAAGAAGTTTTCAGCATCTGTGGCATTGATTTCTCGTCATTTGCTTAGTTGCACTAAACACAGCATAAACACAGTATTAGTGTTCTTAGAGGCTCTAAACTAAGTGATTTTCTGCATTGAAGCTCTGACATGACTTGCTCTGCAAAAAGCTCCAAAACATGAAAATCTGTCTTCTGCATTGCAAATGACATTACATTTCATGAGAAAGAAACATCTTTCATATACTTAAGATTTATTCTTAAAACTGTATAAACCAACTTTCTCTCACTGAGAAAGAAGTTTTCAGCATCTGTGGCATTGATTTCTCGTCATTTGCTTAGTTGCACTAAACACAGCATAAACACAGCATTAGTGTTCTTAGAAGCCCTAAATAGTGATTTTGTGCATTGAAGTGCTAACATGACTTGCTCTGCAAAAAGCTCCAAAACATGAAAATCTGTCTTCTGCATTGCAAATGACATTACATTTCATGAGAAAGAAACATCTTTCATGTACTTAAGGTTTACTCTTAAAATTGCATAAACCAACTTTTTCTCACTGAGAAAGAAGTTTTCAGCATCTGTGGCATTGATTTCTCGTCATTTGCTTAGTTGCACTAAAAACAGCATAAACACAGTATTAGTGTTCTTAGAGGCTCTAAACTAAGTGATTTTCTGCATTGAAGCTCTGACATGACTTGCTCTGCAAAAAGCTCCAAAACATGAAAATCTGTCTTCTGCATTGCAAATGACATTACATTTCATGAGAAAGAAACATCTTTCATGTACTTAAGGTTTACTCTTAAAACTGCATAAACCAACTTTCTCTCACCGAGAAAGAAGTTTTCAGCATCTGTGGCCTTGATTTCTCTTCAATTGATTAGTTGCATTAAACACAGCATTAGTGTTCTTAGAGGCTCTAAACTAAGTGATTTTCTGCATTGAAGCTCTGACATGACTTGCTCTGCAAAAAGCTCCAAAACATGAAAATCTGTCTTCTGCATTGCAAATGACATTACATTTCATGAGAAAGAAACATCTTTCATGTACTTAAGATTTATTCTTAAAATTGCATAAACCAACTTTCTCTCACTGAGAAAGAAGTTTTCAGCATCTGTGGCATTGATTTCTCGTCATTTGCTTAGTTGCACTAAAAACAGCATAAACACAGTATTAGTGTTCTTAGAGGCTGTAAACTAAGTGATTTTCTGCATTGAAGCTCTGACATGACTTGCTCTGCAAAAAGCTCCAAAACATGAAAATCTGTCTTCTGCATTGCAAATGACATTACATTTCATGAGAAAGAAACATCTTTCATGTACTTAAGATTTATTCTTAAAACTGTATAAACCAACTTTCTCTCACTGAGAAAGAAGTTTTCAGCATCTGTGGCATTGATTTCTCGTCATTTGCTTAGTTGCACTATAAACACAGCATAAACACAGCATTAGTGTTCTTAGAAGCCCTAAATAGTGATTTTGTGCATTGAAGTGCTAACATGACTTGCTCTGCAAAAAGCTCCAAAACATGAAAATCTGTCTTCTGCATTGCAAATAACATTACATTTCATGAGAAAGAAACATCTTTCATGTACTTAAGGTTTACTCTTAAAACTGCATAAACCAACTTTCTCTCACCGAGAAAGAAGTTTTCAGCCTCTGTGGCCTTGATTTCTCTTCAATTGATTAGTTGCATTAAACACAGCATTAGTGTTCTTAGAGGCTCTAAACTAAGTGATTTTCTGCATTGAAGCTCTGACATGACTTGCTCTGCAAAAAGCTCCAAAACATGAAAATCTGTCTTCTGCATTGCAAATGACATTACATTTCATGAGAAAGAAACATCTTTCATGTACTTAAGGTTTACTCTTAAAATTGCATAAACGAACTTTTTCTCACTGAGAAAGAAGTTTTCAGCATCTGTGGCCTTGATTTTTCCTCAATTGCTTAGTTGCACTAAACATAGCATAAACACAGCATTAGTGTTCTTAGAAGCCCGAAATAGTGATTTTCTGCATTGAAGCTCTGACATGACTTGCTTTGCAAAAAGCTCCAAAACATGAAAATCTGTCTTCTGCATTGCAAATGACATTACATTTCATGAGAAAGAAACATCTTTCATGTACTTAAGGTTTACTCTTAAAACTGCATAAACCAACTTTCTCTCACCGAGAAAGAAGTTTTCAGCATCTGTGGCGTTGATTTCTCTTCATTTGCTTAGTTGCACTAAACACAGCATAAACACAGCATTAGTGTTCTTAGAAGCCCGAAATAGTGATTTTCTGCATTGAAGCTCTGACATGACTTGCTTTGCAAAAAGCTCCAAAACATGAAAATCTGTCTTCTGCATTGCAAATGACATTACATTTCATGAGAAAGAAACATCTTTCATGTACTTAAGATTTATTCTTAAAACTGCATAAACCAACTTTCTCTCACTGAGAAAGAAGTTTTCAGCATCTGTGGCATTGATTTCTCGTCATTTGCTTAGTTGCACTAAACACAGCATAAACACAGTATTAGTGTTCTTAGAGGCTCTAAACTAAGTGATTTTCTGCATTGAAGCTCTGACATGACTTGCTCTGCAAAAAGCTCCAAAACATGAAAATCTGTCTTCTGCATTGCAAATGACATTACATTTCATGAGAAAGAAACATCTTTCATGTACTTAAGATTTATTCTTAAAATTGCATAAACCAACTTTCTCTCACTGAGAAAGAAGTTTTCAGCATCTGTGGCATTGATTTCTCGTCATTTGCTTAGTTGCACTAAACACAGCATTAGTGTTCTTAGAGGCTCTAAACTAAGTGATTTTCTGCATTGAAGCTCTGACATGACTTGCTCTGCAAAAAGCTCCAAAACATGAAAATCTGTCTTCTGCATTGCAAATTACATTACATTTCATGAGAAAGAAACATCTTTCATGTACTTAAGATTTATTCTTAAAACTGTATAAACCAACTTTCTCTCACCGAGAAAGAAGTTTTCAGCCTCTGTGGCCTTGATTTCTCTTCAATTGATTAGTTGCATTAAACACAGCATTAGTGTTCTTAGAGGCTCTAAACTAAGTGATTTTCTGCATTGAAGCTCTGACATGACTTGCTCTGCAAAAAGCTCCAAAACATGTAAATCTGTCTTCTGCATTGCAAATGACATTACATTTCATGAGAAAGAAACATCTTTCATGTACTTAAGGTTTACTCTTAAAATTGCATAAACCAACTTTTTCTCACTGAGAAAGAAGTTTTCAGCATCTGTGGCATTGATTTCTCGTCATTTGCTTAGTTGCACTAAAAACAGCATAAACACAGTATTAGTGTTCTTAGAGGCTCTAAACTAAGTGATTTTCTGCATTGAAGCTCTGACATGACTTGCTCTGCAAAAAGCTCCAAAACATGAAAATCTGTCTTCTGCATTGCAAATGACATTACATTTCATGAGAAAGAAACATCTTTCATATACTTAAGATTTATTCTTAAAACTGTATAAACCAACTTTCTCTCACTGAGAAAGAAGTTTTCAGCATCTGTGGCATTGATTTCTCGTCATTTGCTTAGTTGCACTAAACACAGCATAAACACAGTATTAGTGTTCTTAGAAGCCCGAAATAGTGATTTTCTGCATTGAAGCTCTGACATGACTTGCTTTGCAAAAAGCTCCAAAACATGAAAATCTGTCTTCTGCATTGCAAATGACATTACATTTCATGAGAAAGAAACATCTTTCATATACTTAAGATTTATTCTTAAAACTGTATAAACCAACTTTCTCTCACTGAGAAAGAAGTTTTCAGCATCTGTGGCATTGATTTCTCGTCATTTGCTTAGTTGCACTAAACACAGCATAAACACAGCATTAGTGTTCTTAGAAGCCCTAAATAGTGATTTTGTGCATTGAAGTGCTAACATGACTTGCTCTGCAAAAAGCTCCAAAACATGAAAATCTGTCTTCTGCATTGCAAATGACATTACATTTCATGAGAAAGAAACATCTTTCATGTACTTAAGATTTATTCGTAAAACTGCATAAACCAACTTTCTCTCACTGAGAAAGAAGTTTTCAGCATCTGTGGCATTGATTTCTCGTCATTTGCTTAGTTGCACTAAACACAGCATAAACACAGTATTAGTGTTCTTAGAGGCTCTAAACTAAGTGATTTTCTGCATTGAAGCTCTGACATGACTTGCTCTGCAAAAAGCTCCAAAACATGAAAATCTGTCTTCTGCATTGCAAATGACATTACATTTCATGAGAAAGAAACATCTTTCATATACTTAAGATTTATTCTTAAAACTGTATAAACCAACTTTCTCTCACTGAGAAAGAAGTTTTCAGCATCTGTGGCATTGATTTCTCGTCATTTGCTTAGTTGCACTAAACACAGCATAAACACAGCATTAGTGTTCTTAGAAGCCCGAAATAGTGATTTTCTGCATTGAAGTGCTAACATGACTTGCTCTGCAAAAAGCTCCAAAACATGAAAATCTGTCTTCTGCATTGCAAATAACATTACATTTCATGAGAAAGAAACATCTTTCATGTACTTAAGGTTTACTCTTAAAACTGCATAAACCAACTTTCTCTCACCGAGAAAGAAGTTTTCAGCATCCGTGGCCTTGATTTCTCTTCAATTGATTAGTTGCATTAAACACAGCATTAGTGTTCTTAGAGGCTCTAAACTAAGTGATTTTCTGCATTGAAGCTCTGACATGACTTGCTCTGCAAAAAGCTCCAAAACATGAAAATCTGTCTTCTGCATTGCAAATGACATTACATTTCATGAGAAAGAAACATCTTTCATGTACTTAAGATTTATTCTTAAAACTGCATAAACCAACTTTCTCTCACTGAGAAAGAAGTTTTCAGCATCTGTGGCATTGATTTCTCGTCATTTGCTTAGTTGCACTAAACACAGCATAAACACAGTATTAGTGTTCTTAGAGGCTCTAAACTAAGTGATTTTCTGCATTGAAGCTCTGACATGACTTGCTCTGCAAAAAGCTCCAAAACATGAAAATCTGTCTTCTGCATTGCAAATGACATTACATTTCATGAGAAAGAAACATCTTTCATATACTTAAGATTTATTCTTAAAACTGTATAAACCAACTTTCTCTCACTGAGAAAGAAGTTTTCAGCATCTGTGGCATTGATTTCTCGTCATTTGCTTAGTTGCACTAAACACAGCATAAACACAGCATTAGTGTTCTTAGAAGCCCGAAATAGTGATTTTCTGCATTGAAGCTCTGACATGACTTGCTTTGCAAAAAGCTCCAAAACATGAAAATCTGTCTTCTGCATTGCAAATGACATTACATTTCATGAGAAAGAAACATCTTTCATGTACTTAAGATTTATTCTTAAAACTGCATAAACCAACTTTCTCTCACTGAGAAAGAAGTTTTCAGCATCTGTGGCATTGATTTCTCGTCATTTGCTTAGTTGCACTAAACACAGCATAAACACAGTATTAGTGTTCTTAGAGGCTCTAAACTAAGTGATTTTCTGCATTGAAGCTCTGACATGACTTGCTCTGCAAAAAGCTCCAAAACATGAAAATCTGTCTTCTGCATTGCAAATGACATTACATTTCATGAGAAAGAAACATCTTTCATGTACTTAAGATTTATTCTTAAAACTGTATAAACCAACTTTCTCTCACTGAGAAAGAAGTTTTCAGCATCTGTGGCATTGATTTCTCGTCATTTGCTTAGTTGCACTAAACACAGCATAAACACAGCATTAGTGTTCTTAGAAGCCCTAAATAGTGATTTTGTGCATTGAAGTGCTAACATGACTTGCTCTGCAAAAAGCTCCAAAACATGAAAATCTGTCTTCTGCATTGCAAATAACATTACATTTCATGAGAAAGAAACATCTTTCATGTACTTAAGGTTTACTCTTAAAACTGCATAAACCAACTTTCTCTCACCGAGAAAGAAGTTTTCAGCATCTGTGGCCTTGATTTCTCTTCAATTGATTAGTTGCATTAAACACAGCATTAGTGTTCTTAGAGGCTCTAAACTAAGTGATTTTCTGCATTGAAGCTCTGACATGACTTGCTCTGCAAAAAGCTCCAAAACATGAAAATCTGTCTTCTGCATTGCAAATGACATTACATTTCATGAGAAAGAAACATCTTTCATGTACTTAAGATTTATTCTTAAAACTGCATAAACCAACTTTCTCTCACTGAGAAAGAAGTTTTCAGCATCTGTGGCATTGATTTCTCGTCATTTGCTTAGTTGCACTAATCACAGCATAAACACAGCATTAGTGTTCTTAGAAGCCCGAAATAGTGATTTTCTGCATTGAAGCTCTGACATGACTTGCTTTGCAAAAAGCTCCAAAACATGAAAATCTGTCTTCTGCATTGCAAATGACATTACATTTCATGAGAAAGAAACATCTTTCATGTACTTAAGATTTATTCTTAAAACTGCATAAACCAACTTTCTCTCACTGAGAAAGAAGTTTTCAGCATCTGTGGCATTGATTTCTCGTCATTTGCTTAGTTGCACTAAACACAGCATAAACACAGTATTAGTGTTCTTAGAGGCTCTAAACTAAGTGATTTTCTGCATTGAAGCTCTGACATGACTTGCTCTGCAAAAAGCTCCAAAACATGAAAATCTGTCTTCTGCATTGCAAATGACATTACATTTCATGAGAAAGAAACATCTTTCATGTACTTAAGATTTATTCTTAAAATTGCATAAACCAACTTTCTCTCACTGAGAAAGAAGTTTTCAGCATCTGTGGCATTGATTTCTCGTCATTTGCTTAGTTGCACTAAACACAGTATTAGTGTTCTTAGAGGCTCTAAACTAAGTGATTTTCTGCATTGAAGCTCTGACATGACTTGCTCTGCAAAAAGCTCCAAAACATGAAAATCTGTCTTCTGCATTGCAAATGATATTACATTTCATGAGAAAGAAACATCTTTCATGTACTTAAGGTTTACTCTTAAAACTGCATAAACCAACTTTCTCTCACCGAGAAAGAAGTTTTCAGCCTCTGTGGCCTTGATTTCTCTTCAATTGATTAGTTGCATTAAACACAGTATTAGTGTTCTTAGAGGCTCTAAACTAAGTGATTTTCTGCATTGAAGCTCTGACATGACTTGCTCTGCAAAAAGCTCCAAAACATGAAAATCTGTCTTCTGCATTGCAAATGACATTACATTTCATGAGAAAGAAACATCTTTCATGTACTTAAGATTTATTCTTAAAACTGCATAAACCAACTTTCTCTCACTGAGAAAGAAGTTTTCAGCATCTGTGGCATTGATTTCTCGTCATTTGCTTAGTTGCACTAAACACAGCATAAACACAGTATTAGTGTTCTTAGAGGCTCTAAACTAAGTGATTTTCTGCATTGAAGCTCTGACATGACTTGCTCTGCAAAAAGCTCCAAAACATGAAAATCTGTCTTCTGCATTGCAAATGACATTACATTTCATGAGAAAGAAACATCTTTCATATACTTAAGATTTATTCTTAAAACTGTATAAACCAACTTTCTCTCACTGAGAAAGAAGTTTTCAGCATCTGTGGCATTGATTTCTCGTCATTTGCTTAGTTGCACTAAACACAGCATAAACACAGCATTAGTGTTCTTAGAAGCCCTAAATAGTGATTTTGTGCATTGAAGTGCTAACATGACTTGCTCTGCAAAAAGCTCCAAAACATGAAAATCTGTCTTCTGCATTGCAAATGACATTACATTTCATGAGAAAGAAACATCTTTCATGTACTTAAGGTTTACTCTTAAAATTGCATAAACCAACTTTTTCTCACTGAGAAAGAAGTTTTCAGCATCTGTGGCATTGATTTCTCGTCATTTGCTTAGTTGCACTAAAAACAGCATAAACACAGTATTAGTGTTCTTAGAGGCTCTAAACTAAGTGATTTTCTGCATTGAAGCTCTGACATGACTTGCTCTGCAAAAAGCTCCAAAACATGAAAATCTGTCTTCTGCATTGCAAATGACATTACATTTCATGAGAAAGAAACATCTTTCATGTACTTAAGGTTTACTCTTAAAACTGCATAAACCAACTTTCTCTCACCGAGAAAGAAGTTTTCAGCATCTGTGGCCTTGATTTCTCTTCAATTGATTAGTTGCATTAAACACAGCATTAGTGTTCTTAGAGGCTCTAAACTAAGTGATTTTCTGCATTGAAGCTCTGACATGACTTGCTCTGCAAAAAGCTCCAAAACATGAAAATCTGTCTTCTGCATTGCAAATGACATTACATTTCATGAGAAAGAAACATCTTTCATGTACTTAAGATTTATTCTTAAAATTGCATAAACCAACTTTCTCTCACTGAGAAAGAAGTTTTCAGCATCTGTGGCATTGATTTCTCGTCATTTGCTTAGTTGCACTAAAAACAGCATAAACACAGTATTAGTGTTCTTAGAGGCTGTAAACTAAGTGATTTTCTGCATTGAAGCTCTGACATGACTTGCTCTGCAAAAAGCTCCAAAACATGAAAATCTGTCTTCTGCATTGCAAATGACATTACATTTCATGAGAAAGAAACATCTTTCATGTACTTAAGATTTATTCTTAAAACTGTATAAACCAACTTTCTCTCACTGAGAAAGAAGTTTTCAGCATCTGTGGCATTGATTTCTCGTCATTTGCTTAGTTGCACTATAAACACAGCATAAACACAGCATTAGTGTTCTTAGAAGCCCTAAATAGTGATTTTGTGCATTGAAGTGCTAACATGACTTGCTCTGCAAAAAGCTCCAAAACATGAAAATCTGTCTTCTGCATTGCAAATAACATTACATTTCATGAGAAAGAAACATCTTTCATGTACTTAAGGTTTACTCTTAAAACTGCATAAACCAACTTTCTCTCACCGAGAAAGAAGTTTTCAGCCTCTGTGGCCTTGATTTCTCTTCAATTGATTAGTTGCATTAAACACAGCATTAGTGTTCTTAGAGGCTCTAAACTAAGTGATTTTCTGCATTGAAGCTCTGACATGACTTGCTCTGCAAAAAGCTCCAAAACATGAAAATCTGTCTTCTGCATTGCAAATGACATTACATTTCATGAGAAAGAAACATCTTTCATGTACTTAAGGTTTACTCTTAAAATTGCATAAACGAACTTTTTCTCACTGAGAAAGAAGTTTTCAGCATCTGTGGCCTTGATTTTTCCTCAATTGCTTAGTTGCACTAAACATAGCATAAACACAGCATTAGTGTTCTTAGAAGCCCGAAATAGTGATTTTCTGCATTGAAGCTCTGACATGACTTGCTTTGCAAAAAGCTCCAAAACATGAAAATCTGTCTTCTGCATTGCAAATGACATTACATTTCATGAGAAAGAAACATCTTTCATGTACTTAAGGTTTACTCTTAAAACTGCATAAACCAACTTTCTCTCACCGAGAAAGAAGTTTTCAGCATCTGTGGCGTTGATTTCTCTTCATTTGCTTAGTTGCACTAAACACAGCATAAACACAGCATTAGTGTTCTTAGAAGCCCGAAATAGTGATTTTCTGCATTGAAGCTCTGACATGACTTGCTTTGCAAAAAGCTCCAAAACATGAAAATCTGTCTTCTGCATTGCAAATGACATTACATTTCATGAGAAAGAAACATCTTTCATGTACTTAAGATTTATTCTTAAAACTGCATAAACCAACTTTCTCTCACTGAGAAAGAAGTTTTCAGCATCTGTGGCATTGATTTCTCGTCATTTGCTTAGTTGCACTAAACACAGCATAAACACAGTATTAGTGTTCTTAGAGGCTCTAAACTAAGTGATTTTCTGCATTGAAGCTCTGACATGACTTGCTCTGCAAAAAGCTCCAAAACATGAAAATCTGTCTTCTGCATTGCAAATGACATTACATTTCATGAGAAAGAAACATCTTTCATGTACTTAAGATTTATTCTTAAAATTGCATAAACCAACTTTCTCTCACTGAGAAAGAAGTTTTCAGCATCTGTGGCATTGATTTCTCGTCATTTGCTTAGTTGCACTAAACACAGCATTAGTGTTCTTAGAGGCTCTAAACTAAGTGATTTTCTGCATTGAAGCTCTGACATGACTTGCTCTGCAAAAAGCTCCAAAACATGAAAATCTGTCTTCTGCATTGCAAATTACATTACATTTCATGAGAAAGAAACATCTTTCATGTACTTAAGATTTATTCTTAAAACTGTATAAACCAACTTTCTCTCACCGAGAAAGAAGTTTTCAGCCTCTGTGGCCTTGATTTCTCTTCAATTGATTAGTTGCATTAAACACAGCATTAGTGTTCTTAGAGGCTCTAAACTAAGTGATTTTCTGCATTGAAGCTCTGACATGACTTGCTCTGCAAAAAGCTCCAAAACATGTAAATCTGTCTTCTGCATTGCAAATGACATTACATTTCATGAGAAAGAAACATCTTTCATGTACTTAAGGTTTACTCTTAAAATTGCATAAACCAACTTTTTCTCACTGAGAAAGAAGTTTTCAGCATCTGTGGCATTGATTTCTCGTCATTTGCTTAGTTGCACTAAAAACAGCATAAACACAGTATTAGTGTTCTTAGAGGCTCTAAACTAAGTGATTTTCTGCATTGAAGCTCTGACATGACTTGCTCTGCAAAAAGCTCCAAAACATGAAAATCTGTCTTCTGCATTGCAAATGACATTACATTTCATGAGAAAGAAACATCTTTCATGTACTTAAGATTTATTCTTAAAACTGTATAAACCAACTTTCTCTCACTGAGAAAGAAGTTTTCAGCATCTGTGGCATTGATTTCTCGTCATTTGCTTAGTTGCACTAAACACAGCATAAACACAGCATTAGTGTTCTTAGAAGCCCTAAATAGTGATTTTGTGCATTGAAGTGCTAACATGACTTGCTCTGCAAAAAGCTCCAAAACATGAAAATCTGTCTTCTGCATTGCAAATAACATTACATTTCATGAGAAAGAAACATCTTTCATGTACTTAAGGTTTACTCTTAAAACTGCATAAACCAACTTTCTCTCACCGAGAAAGAAGTTTTCAGCATCTGTGGCCTTGATTTCTCTTCAATTGATTAGTTGCATTAAACACAGCATTAGTGTTCTTAGAGGCTCTAAACTAAGTGATTTTCTGCATTGAAGCTCTGACATGACTTGCTCTGCAAAAAGCTCCAAAACATGAAAATCTGTCTTCTGCATTGCAAATGACATTACATTTCATGAGAAAGAAACATCTTTCATGTACTTAAGATTTATTCTTAAAACTGCATAAACCAACTTTCTCTCACTGAGAAAGAAGTTTTCAGCATCTGTGGCATTGATTTCTCGTCATTTGCTTAGTTGCACTAAACACAGCATAAACACAGTATTAGTGTTCTTAGAGGCTCTAAACTAAGTGATTTTCTGCATTGAAGCTCTGACATGACTTGCTCTGCAAAAAGCTCCAAAACATGAAAATCTGTCTTCTGCATTGCAAATGACATTACATTTCATGAGAAAGAAACATCTTTCATGTACTTAAGATTTATTCTTAAAACTGCATAAACCAACTTTCTCTCACTGAGAATGAAGTTTTCAGCATCTGTGGCATTGATTTCTCGTCATTTGCTTAGTTGCACTAAACACAGCATAAACACAGTATTAGTGTTCTTAGAGGCTCTAAACTAAGTGATTTTCTGCATTGAAGCTCTGACATGACTTGCTCTGCAAAAAGCTCCAAAACATGAAAATCTGTCTTCTGCATTGCAAATGACATTACATTTCATGAGAAAGAAACATCTTTCATGTACTAAAGATTTATTCTTAAAACTGTATAAACCAACTTTCTCTCACTGAGAAAGAAGTTTTCAGCATCTGTGGCATTGATTTCTCGTCATTTGCTTAGTTGCACTAAACACAGCATAAACACAGCATTAGTGTTCTTAGAAGCCCTAAATAGTGATTTTGTGCATTGAAGTGCTAACATGACTTGCTCTGCAAAAAGCTCCAAAACATGAAAATCTGTCTTCTGCATTGCAAATAACATTACATTTCATGAGAAAGAAACATCTTTCATGTACTTAAGGTTTACTCTTAAAACTGCATAAACCAACTTTCTCTCACCGAGAAAGAAGTTTTCAGCATCTGTGGCCTAGATTTCTCTTCAATTGATTAGTTGCATTAAACACAGCATTAGTGTTCTTAGAGGCTCTAAACTAAGTGATTTTCTGCATTGAAGCTCTGACATGACTTGCTCTGCAAAAAGCTCCAAAACATGAAAATCTGTCTTCTGCATTGCAAATAACATTACATTTCATGAGAAAGAAACATCTTTCATGTACTTAAGGTTTACTCTTAAAATTGCATAAACCAACTTTCTCTCACTGAGAAAGAAGTTTTCAGCATCTGTGGACTTGATTTCTCCTCAATTGCTTAGTTGCACTAAACACAGCATAAACACAGCATTAGTGTTCTTAGAAGCCCGAAATAGTGATTTTCTGCATTGAAGCTCTGACATGACTTGCTCTGCAAAAAGCTCCAAAACATGAAAATCTGTCTTCTGCATTGCAAATGACATTACATTTCATGAGAAAGAAACATCTTTCATGTACTTAAGATTTATTCTTAAAACTGCATAAACCAACTTTCTCTCACTGAGAAAGAAGTTTTCAGCATCTGTGGCATTGATTTCTCGTCATTTGCTTAGTTGCACTAAACACAGCATAAACACAGTATTAGTGTTCTTAGAGGCTCTAAACTAAGTGATTTTCTGCATTGAAGCTCTGACATGACTTGCTCTGCAAAAAGCTCCAAAACATGAAAATCTGTCTTCTGCATTGCAAATGACATTACATTTCATGAGAAAGAAACATCTTTCATGTACTTAAGATTTATTCTTAAAATTGCATAAACCAACTTTCTCTCACTGAGAAAGAAGTTTTCAGCATCTGTGGCATTGATTTCTCGTCATTTGCTTAGTTGCACTAAACACAGTATTAGTGTTCTTAGAGGCTCTAAACTAAGTGATTTTCTGCATTGAAGCTCTGACATGACTTGCTCTGCAAAAAGCTCCAAAACATGAAAATCTGTCTTCTGCATTGCAAATGATATTACATTTCATGAGAAAGAAACATCTTTCATGTACTTAAGGTTTACTCTTAAAACTGCATAAACCAACTTTCTCTCACCGAGAAAGAAGTTTTCAGCCTCTGTGGCCTTGATTTCTCTTCAATTGATTAGTTGCATTAAACACAGTATTAGTGTTCTTAGAGGCTCTAAACTAAGTGATTTTCTGCATTGAAGCTCTGACATGACTTGCTCTGCAAAAAGCTCCAAAACATGAAAATCTGTCTTCTGCATTGCAAATGACATTACATTTCATGAGAAAGAAACATCTTTCATGTACTTAAGATTTATTCTTAAAACTGCATAAACCAACTTTCTCTCACTGAGAAAGAAGTTTTCAGCATCTGTGGCATTGATTTCTCGTCATTTGCTTAGTTGCACTAAACACAGCATAAACACAGTATTAGTGTTCTTAGAGGCTCTAAACTAAGTGATTTTCTGCATTGAAGCTCTGACATGACTTGCTCTGCAAAAAGCTCCAAAACATGAAAATCTGTCTTCTGCATTGCAAATGACATTACATTTCATGAGAAAGAAACATCTTTCATATACTTAAGATTTATTCTTAAAACTGTATAAACCAACTTTCTCTCACTGAGAAAGAAGTTTTCAGCATCTGTGGCATTGATTTCTCGTCATTTGCTTAGTTGCACTAAACACAGCATAAACACAGCATTAGTGTTCTTAGAAGCCCTAAATAGTGATTTTGTGCATTGAAGTGCTAACATGACTTGCTCTGCAAAAAGCTCCAAAACATGAAAATCTGTCTTCTGCATTGCAAATGACATTACATTTCATGAGAAAGAAACATCTTTCATGTACTTAAGGTTTACTCTTAAAATTGCATAAACCAACTTTTTCTCACTGAGAAAGAAGTTTTCAGCATCTGTGGCATTGATTTCTCGTCATTTGCTTAGTTGCACTAAAAACAGCATAAACACAGTATTAGTGTTCTTAGAGGCTCTAAACTAAGTGATTTTCTGCATTGAAGCTCTGACATGACTTGCTCTGCAAAAAGCTCCAAAACATGAAAATCTGTCTTCTGCATTGCAAATGACATTACATTTCATGAGAAAGAAACATCTTTCATGTACTTAAGGTTTACTCTTAAAACTGCATAAACCAACTTTCTCTCACCGAGAAAGAAGTTTTCAGCATCTGTGGCCTTGATTTCTCTTCAATTGATTAGTTGCATTAAACACAGCATTAGTGTTCTTAGAGGCTCTAAACTAAGTGATTTTCTGCATTGAAGCTCTGACATGACTTGCTCTGCAAAAAGCTCCAAAACATGAAAATCTGTCTTCTGCATTGCAAATGACATTACATTTCATGAGAAAGAAACATCTTTCATGTACTTAAGATTTATTCTTAAAATTGCATAAACCAACTTTCTCTCACTGAGAAAGAAGTTTTCAGCATCTGTGGCATTGATTTCTCGTCATTTGCTTAGTTGCACTAAAAACAGCATAAACACAGTATTAGTGTTCTTAGAGGCTGTAAACTAAGTGATTTTCTGCATTGAAGCTCTGACATGACTTGCTCTGCAAAAAGCTCCAAAACATGAAAATCTGTCTTCTGCATTGCAAATGACATTACATTTCATGAGAAAGAAACATCTTTCATGTACTTAAGATTTATTCTTAAAACTGTATAAACCAACTTTCTCTCACTGAGAAAGAAGTTTTCAGCATCTGTGGCATTGATTTCTCGTCATTTGCTTAGTTGCACTATAAACACAGCATAAACACAGCATTAGTGTTCTTAGAAGCCCTAAATAGTGATTTTGTGCATTGAAGTGCTAACATGACTTGCTCTGCAAAAAGCTCCAAAACATGAAAATCTGTCTTCTGCATTGCAAATAACATTACATTTCATGAGAAAGAAACATCTTTCATGTACTTAAGGTTTACTCTTAAAACTGCATAAACCAACTTTCTCTCACCGAGAAAGAAGTTTTCAGCCTCTGTGGCCTTGATTTCTCTTCAATTGATTAGTTGCATTAAACACAGCATTAGTGTTCTTAGAGGCTCTAAACTAAGTGATTTTCTGCATTGAAGCTCTGACATGACTTGCTCTGCAAAAAGCTCCAAAACATGAAAATCTGTCTTCTGCATTGCAAATGACATTACATTTCATGAGAAAGAAACATCTTTCATGTACTTAAGGTTTACTCTTAAAATTGCATAAACGAACTTTTTCTCACTGAGAAAGAAGTTTTCAGCATCTGTGGCCTTGATTTTTCCTCAATTGCTTAGTTGCACTAAACATAGCATAAACACAGCATTAGTGTTCTTAGAAGCCCGAAATAGTGATTTTCTGCATTGAAGCTCTGACATGACTTGCTTTGCAAAAAGCTCCAAAACATGAAAATCTGTCTTCTGCATTGCAAATGACATTACATTTCATGAGAAAGAAACATCTTTCATGTACTTAAGGTTTACTCTTAAAACTGCATAAACCAACTTTCTCTCACCGAGAAAGAAGTTTTCAGCATCTGTGGCGTTGATTTCTCTTCATTTGCTTAGTTGCACTAAACACAGCATAAACACAGCATTAGTGTTCTTAGAAGCCCGAAATAGTGATTTTCTGCATTGAAGCTCTGACATGACTTGCTTTGCAAAAAGCTCCAAAACATGAAAATCTGTCTTCTGCATTGCAAATGACATTACATTTCATGAGAAAGAAACATCTTTCATGTACTTAAGATTTATTCTTAAAACTGCATAAACCAACTTTCTCTCACTGAGAAAGAAGTTTTCAGCATCTGTGGCATTGATTTCTCGTCATTTGCTTAGTTGCACTAAACACAGCATAAACACAGTATTAGTGTTCTTAGAGGCTCTAAACTAAGTGATTTTCTGCATTGAAGCTCTGACATGACTTGCTCTGCAAAAAGCTCCAAAACATGAAAATCTGTCTTCTGCATTGCAAATGACATTACATTTCATGAGAAAGAAACATCTTTCATGTACTTAAGATTTATTCTTAAAATTGCATAAACCAACTTTCTCTCACTGAGAAAGAAGTTTTCAGCATCTGTGGCATTGATTTCTCGTCATTTGCTTAGTTGCACTAAACACAGCATTAGTGTTCTTAGAGGCTCTAAACTAAGTGATTTTCTGCATTGAAGCTCTGACATGACTTGCTCTGCAAAAAGCTCCAAAACATGAAAATCTGTCTTCTGCATTGCAAATTACATTACATTTCATGAGAAAGAAACATCTTTCATGTACTTAAGATTTATTCTTAAAACTGTATAAACCAACTTTCTCTCACCGAGAAAGAAGTTTTCAGCCTCTGTGGCCTTGATTTCTCTTCAATTGATTAGTTGCATTAAACACAGCATTAGTGTTCTTAGAGGCTCTAAACTAAGTGATTTTCTGCATTGAAGCTCTGACATGACTTGCTCTGCAAAAAGCTCCAAAACATGTAAATCTGTCTTCTGCATTGCAAATGACATTACATTTCATGAGAAAGAAACATCTTTCATGTACTTAAGGTTTACTCTTAAAATTGCATAAACCAACTTTTTCTCACTGAGAAAGAAGTTTTCAGCATCTGTGGCATTGATTTCTCGTCATTTGCTTAGTTGCACTAAAAACAGCATAAACACAGTATTAGTGTTCTTAGAGGCTCTAAACTAAGTGATTTTCTGCATTGAAGCTCTGACATGACTTGCTCTGCAAAAAGCTCCAAAACATGAAAATCTGTCTTCTGCATTGCAAATGACATTACATTTCATGAGAAAGAAACATCTTTCATGTACTTAAGATTTATTCTTAAAACTGTATAAACCAACTTTCTCTCACTGAGAAAGAAGTTTTCAGCATCTGTGGCATTGATTTCTCGTCATTTGCTTAGTTGCACTAAACACAGCATAAACACAGCATTAGTGTTCTTAGAAGCCCTAAATAGTGATTTTGTGCATTGAAGTGCTAACATGACTTGCTCTGCAAAAAGCTCCAAAACATGAAAATCTGTCTTCTGCATTGCAAATAACATTACATTTCATGAGAAAGAAACATCTTTCATGTACTTAAGGTTTACTCTTAAAACTGCATAAACCAACTTTCTCTCACCGAGAAAGAAGTTTTCAGCATCTGTGGCCTTGATTTCTCTTCAATTGATTAGTTGCATTAAACACAGCATTAGTGTTCTTAGAGGCTCTAAACTAAGTGATTTTCTGCATTGAAGCTCTGACATGACTTGCTCTGCAAAAAGCTCCAAAACATGAAAATCTGTCTTCTGCATTGCAAATGACATTACATTTCATGAGAAAGAAACATCTTTCATGTACTTAAGATTTATTCTTAAAACTGCATAAACCAACTTTCTCTCACTGAGAAAGAAGTTTTCAGCATCTGTGGCATTGATTTCTCGTCATTTGCTTAGTTGCACTAAACACAGCATAAACACAGTATTAGTGTTCTTAGAGGCTCTAAACTAAGTGATTTTCTGCATTGAAGCTCTGACATGACTTGCTCTGCAAAAAGCTCCAAAACATGAAAATCTGTCTTCTGCATTGCAAATGACATTACATTTCATGAGAAAGAAACATCTTTCATGTACTTAAGATTTATTCTTAAAACTGCATAAACCAACTTTCTCTCACTGAGAATGAAGTTTTCAGCATCTGTGGCATTGATTTCTCGTCATTTGCTTAGTTGCACTAAACACAGCATAAACACAGTATTAGTGTTCTTAGAGGCTCTAAACTAAGTGATTTTCTGCATTGAAGCTCTGACATGACTTGCTCTGCAAAAAGCTCCAAAACATGAAAATCTGTCTTCTGCATTGCAAATGACATTACATTTCATGAGAAAGAAACATCTTTCATGTACTAAAGATTTATTCTTAAAACTGTATAAACCAACTTTCTCTCACTGAGAAAGAAGTTTTCAGCATCTGTGGCATTGATTTCTCGTCATTTGCTTAGTTGCACTAAACACAGCATAAACACAGCATTAGTGTTCTTAGAAGCCCTAAATAGTGATTTTGTGCATTGAAGTGCTAACATGACTTGCTCTGCAAAAAGCTCCAAAACATGAAAATCTGTCTTCTGCATTGCAAATAACATTACATTTCATGAGAAAGAAACATCTTTCATGTACTTAAGGTTTACTCTTAAAACTGCATAAACCAACTTTCTCTCACCGAGAAAGAAGTTTTCAGCATCTGTGGCCTAGATTTCTCTTCAATTGATTAGTTGCATTAAACACAGCATTAGTGTTCTTAGAGGCTCTAAACTAAGTGATTTTCTGCATTGAAGCTCTGACATGACTTGCTCTGCAAAAAGCTCCAAAACATGAAAATCTGTCTTCTGCATTGCAAATAACATTACATTTCATGAGAAAGAAACATCTTTCATGTACTTAAGGTTTACTCTTAAAATTGCATAAACCAACTTTCTCTCACTGAGAAAGAAGTTTTCAGCATCTGTGGACTTGATTTCTCCTCAATTGCTTAGTTGCACTAAACACAGCATAAACACAGCATTAGTGTTCTTAGAAGCCCGAAATAGTGATTTTCTGCATTGAAGCTCTGACATGACTTGCTCTGCAAAAAGCTCCAAAACATGAAAATCTGTCTTCTGCATTGCAAATGACATTACATTTCATGAGAAAGAAACATCTTTCATGTACTTAAGATTTATTCTTAAAATTGCATAAACCAACTTTCTCTCACTGAGAAAGAAGTTTTCAGCATCTGTGGCATTGATTTCTCGTCATTTGCTTAGTTGCACTAAACACAGCATAAACACAGTATTAGTGTTCTTAGAGGCTCTAAACTAAGTG
>NW_027636792.1:0-17792 GCF_936440315.1 Barbus barbus | reverse complement strand
AAAAATATTGATAAAATTACAAAGAAGGCTATAAAGGACCGATCAAAATTAATAGAAGATAAAGAACAAATAGCTAAAAGTTTTAATTAATTCTTTTTTAATTCTGCACAGTGTCGGGCTAGGAAATTTGGTGCTAGATCAGGAGTACTAGAACCTATAAACAATGAAACTCCTGTCTTCACAATTGAAAATGTCTCAGAATCTACTGTAATGAAAATATTTGATAATTTAAAAGGATCTAAATCTAAAGATGTTTATGATATCTTTTTTTTTTTTAAACTTATAAATCATCTCTTTGCAAACCTCTAACACATCTGATAAATCTGTCAATAACAAACTCCTATTTGCCATCTTACTGGAAGGCGGCAGTAGTGATACCTATTTTTTAAAGCAGGTGATAGGACTCTCCCATCAAATAATAGACCCATAAGTATCCTTCCAATAGCATCACAAATTGCAGAAAGGGTAGTTTGTGACCAATTAGTTTCTCATTTAAATGAAAGTGAAGTAAATTTACATCAGATGCAATTTGGGTTTCGAAAGAACCATTCTACAGAAACGGCTAATTGTTTTTTTGTCGAACAAACTAGAAGTCAACTTGACAAAGGTGGTGTTGTTGGTCCTGTGTTTTTAGAGCTTGCAAAGGCATTTGACACCGTTAATCATAACTGTTTAATTTACAAACTTCTGAATTTTCATTTATCTGCTACTGCCTTGACCTGGATGAAATCATATTTGATTAAGAGGAAACAATGTACAAGAGTGGTTGGTAAGTGTTCTTCTTTTGCTAGCTGTCCTATAGGGGTCCCTCAAAGGTCTATTTTAGGATCCATTTTATTTAGTATTTACATTAATGAGCGCCCTATGTCCAGGTGTTAACGTTCTAATGTATGCATATGATACTGTGCTTTTTGTTCATGCAAGAACTAAAGAACTCGTTGCAAGCAAACTGACATCTGCAATGGTGGAAGTCTAGGATTGGTTAAATAAGTCTTGTTTATCTCTTAATGTAAGCAAGACAGTTTGCATGTATTTCACTGCACGAAAACACAACTCGGTGAATTCAGACATCGTACTTAATGGTGAAGCAATCAAATTTGTGACACGTCAAATATCTAGGAATAATAACTGACCAACACCTGTCTTTTAAAAAACAAGTAAGAAAGGTTATAAATAATGTTAAATTTAATCTAAATAAATTTTAAAAACATCAGGCACCAACTGTCTCAATCAGCAGCACTACTTTTTGTACATACTTTGATTCTCCCTCACTTGTCATATTGTATAACAACCTGGTCACAGGCAGGTGCGACCACACTTAAGCCTGTGTACTCTCTTCATAAACAAATTCTGAAAGTGCTAGACAAAAAACAAGGGACTATCATTATTGTACCATATAGAAAAAGTTCATTTTTTTTTATTTTGATCATTTTGTATTTTACAGTGATGTATGCCTGATGTACAAAATTATCCATAATCTTGCTTCCCCTCCTCTTAGGGGATGCCTGACCCATAATGGCAGTGCCGGTAGGACAAGAGCATCTGCTAGGGGAGATTCACCTTTGGTCAAACATCATTTTCGGTTAGAGTAGTGAGGTTATGGAATTCCTTACCTACAAACATCCAAAGCATTAACAGCTTCACAGTTTTTAAAACCAATCTTAAGCACTGGCTACTATCAGCACAAATTTGTAACCACTAGTGACTGTGTTGTAAGTTCCGTTTTTTTTACATATTGTTTTTATTAATCTTACATTTCTGGATATATGTATTGTGATGTCCTATGTGGTGTATATGTAATATTGTATGTTATTGTATTTGTTTACGTGCCCAGAGACAGCAGATGTAAATTAGCTATTAGCTAATTCTGGTGCAATTACTTTTAATTGTGCATTGTCCCTGTAAAAATAAACAATAAAGTAAAGTAAATTTACTATAGAAATACTGTGTTTTAAAATATTGTGTTTTAAACTGTTATAACGCCACCTATGGTCTGATCTCTATGCACATTTGCATGCTTGTTAAGTGTCTTCTGTCACATGTTGCGTAAAGTTTTGAGTTTTCCTTTAGGTTTTATAGGCTTTTGGGTATATTTGGCCATACCCCTTTTCTAAATGGCCCCATTACAGCTAACTAAAGGACAAAATTCAATTTTGTTTTGATAATTATTGATCTAGAGAGGCCAGAGAATTGTGCTGCAGTAGTTTGAGATTCAGTGAAAAACCTAGGACTAGTTCATATAAGTAGGTTTTTAACATAATCGAGAATATTTAATGAATGATTTGATTGACAGCAATGGTTCTTGAGGCAACATTGCTCATTATGAGGAGATCTATCAAATTATATGCATATTGTGTGGATGTGTGAAACTCCACGTGATTACAGAGCCATAAAATTCATAAGTGCCAATTAGTGGCCGAAAATTACTTTCAAAATTCTTACAGACCTTTAGGGCCATGAGTCAAACATGCCCACCGAATTTAGCTCTGATTGACCTCTGTTAATCTTGTCTAATAGGTACTTGAAATTCTTTGGCCAATGGCGGCCATGTTTTTTTTAGATATGTGAACTAACCCAGCAGGCACCGGACGTCAATATGACGTCAGATTGACGTTGGACCCCAACGTCGGAGAGACGTTGTATTTTGGTTGAAAGTGAAAATCGGGTTGACGTCAGAACCCAACGTCAGATTGACGTCAGAACCCAACGTCAGATTGACGTCGGAACCCAACGTCAGATTGACGTCGGAACCCAACGTCAGATTGACGTCGGAACCCAACGTCGGAGAGACGTTGTATTTTGGTTGAAAGTGAAAATCGGGTTGACGTCAGAACCCAACGTCAGATTGACGTCAGAACCCAACGTCGGAGAGACGTTGTATTTTGGTTGAAAGTGAAAATCGGGTTGACGTCAGAACCCAACGTCAAATTGACGTCAGAACCCAACGTCAGATTGACGTCGGAACCCAACGTCAGATTGATGTCAATCTCCAACGTTGGACAGACGTTGTATTTTGGTTGAAAATGAAAATCGGGTTGACGTCAGAACCCAACGTCAGATTGACGTCAATCTCCGACGTTGGACAGACGTTGCATTTTGGTTGAAAATGAAAATCGGGTTGACGTCAGAACCCAACGTCAGATTGACGTCAATCTCCGACGTTGGACAGACGTTGCATTTTGGTTGAAAATGAAAATCGGGTTGACGTCAGAACCCAACGTCAGATTGACGTCAATCTCCGACGTTGGACAGACGTTGCATTTTGGTTGAAAATGAAAATCGGGTTGACGTCAGAACCCAACGTCAGAATGATGTCAGAACCCAACGTCAGATTGACGTCAATCTCCAACGTTGGACAGACGTTGTATTTTGGTTGAAAATGAAAATCGGGTTGACGTCAGAACCCAACGTCAGATTGACGTCAATCTCCAACGTTGGACAGACGTTGCATTTTGGTTGAAAATGAAAATCGGGTTGACGTCAGAACCCAACGTCAGGCTGATGTCAGAACCCAACGTCAGATTGACGTCAATCTCCGACGTTGGACAGACGTTGTATTTTGGTTGAAAATGAAAATCGGGTTGACGTCAGAATCCAACGTCAGACTGATGTCAAAACCCAACGTCAAATTGACGTCAATCTCCGACGTTGGACAGACGTTGTATTTTGGTTGAAAATGAAAATCGGGTTGACGTCAGAACCCAACGTCAGATTGACGTCAATCTCCGACGTTGGACAGACGTTGCATTTTGGTTGAAAATGAAAATCGGGTTGACGTCAGAACCCAACGTCAGATTGACGTCAATCTCCGACGTTGGACAGACGTTGCATTTTGGTTGAAAATGAAAATCGGGTTGACGTCAGAACCCAAAGTCAGAATGATGTCAGAACCCAACGTCAGATTGACGTCAATCTCCAACGTTGGACAGACGTTGTATTTTGGTTGAAAATGAAAATCGGGTTGACGTCAGAACCCAACGTCAGATTGACGTCAATCTCCAACGTTGGACAGACGTTGCATTTTGGTTGAAAATGAAAATCGGGTTGACGTCAGAACCCAACGTCAGGCTGATGTCAGAACCCAACGTCAGATTGACGTCAATCTCCGACGTTGGACAGACGTTGTATTTTGGTTGAAAATGAAAATCGGGTTGACGTCAGAATCCAACGTCAGACTGATGTCAAAACCCAACGTCAAATTGACGTCAATCTCCGACGTTGGACAGACGTTGTATTTTGGTTGAAAATGAAAATCAGGTTGACGTCAGAACCCAACGTCAGATTGATGTCAGAACCCAACGTCAGAACCCAACGTTGGACAGACGTTGTATTTTGGTTGAAAATGAAAATCAGGTTGACGTCAGAACCCGATGTCAGAACCCAACGTCAGATTGACGTCAATCTCCAACGTTGGACAGACGTTGTATTTTGGTTGAAAATGAAAATCGGGTTGACGTCAGAATCCAACGTCAGATTGACGTCAATCTCCAACGTTGGACAGACGTTGCATTTTGGTTGAAAATGAAAATCGGGTTGACGTCAGAACCCAACGTCAGGCTGATGTCAGAACCCAACGTTGGACAGACGTTGTATTTTGGTTGAAAATGAAAATCAGGTTGACGTCAGAACCCAACGTCAGATTGACGTCAGAACCCAACGTTGGACAGACGTTGTATTTTGGTTGAAAATGAAAATCAGGTTGACGTCAGAACCCAACGTCAAATTGATGTCAGAACCCAACGTCAGAACCCAACGTTGGACAGATGTTGTATTTTGGGTGAAAATGAAAAATGCAACATCTAGCCAACATTAGAGGTTGAGGTCAATCTTACATTAAGTTCTGATGTCAACCTGATTTTTGTCAGCCTCCAACAGTGGACAAACACTGCATTACATCCCTATCGAAACTGGCCATTACCACATTTGTTATCAACCTGTGAATACAAAAGGAAGAGGAGTTAAATGTCCAAATAATTAATTATACATAACACATTATGAACCGCTTGTTATAGTTTGTGTTAGGTTTGTCATATCTAATGTAGATGTCACATTGGTTGTACTGTGGTGCTAGATGGAAGATCATGGGCCCACCCAAATTGCTATGCTTTTATCTTCTGAAGACAAAACTGATATTGCGAAACCTAAAACCTTCCTGGTGTTAATGCTAAAAGGCAGTGAGGAAAAATCTCTAATCATTCACTTGGGTCTGTTGTATGTACACAAAAGTGAGAGAACAAACAACTGACTGAGCAAATTATGACTCTTATATGGTACCAAAAGCAATGTTTTGGGATATTTCACAGTATGAGTTCAGTAATATCAGCAGTCTGTCATTATTTTGTAAGTTGGCAATATTAGCACACATTTGCAAACAAGGCTTGACATTAACATAGAATCATCCCGTATTTAAGGCATATGAATGGTATTCCACATTACATCGATATGAGCGTGGTTTGTCCCTTTTTTTATTTACTTCAGTTTTATGTTTTTTGTTTGGCAACCGTTACTGCCAGTCATTTGACCGTTTCTTTATTTTTTTAACAGTGTAAAACTTACTTTATGGATTTTTTACTGACCAATTAAATAAAGTGATATCACTAAACCGTGTACAGAGGAGCACTGTCCTTTCACAGATTTTCCTAGATTATTATGATCAAACGCATTCAATAAAGTGCTAAAAGTAAAATACTAGCCTAAACGTTCTACAGAGAAACACTTCTTATTTTACAGCTTATTAAAAAACAAAAAATTAGTGTTAAAGGATGCTGACAATTGTAAATTAATAAAAGTTTTATTTTGAAAGACAAAAGCTACATATACTGTACAAAACTGAAAATGCAATCATTCAGTTTTTGAAGTAAAACAGTGCAAATTTGAAAGGAAATACATTTCAAATACATTTCAACATTTAAAATACTGCACCAATTAACAGAACAGTTTGATGAGAAGTTAATGAGTTGAATTAAATATTCTCAGCACAAGAAATACAAAACATCTACAAGTTTCAAACGACTATTAATTCTAAAGGCTGGATTACACTACATGACTTTTCAAATCTGAACAGATTTTTAAAACACTAGGCATCATACATACAGTCAGGTCCATAAATATTGGGACATCGACACAATTCTAACATTTTTGGCTCTATACACCACCACAATGGATTTCAAATGAAACGAACAAGATGTGCTTTAACTGCACACTGTCAGCTTTAATTTGAGGGTATTTACATCCAAATCAGGTGAACGGTGTAGGAATTACAACAGTTTGCATATGTGCCTCCCACTTGTTAAGGGACCAAAAGTAATGGGACAATTGGCTTCTCAGCTGTTCCATGGCCAGGTGTGTGTTACTCCCTCACTATCCCAATTACAAGGAGCAGATAAAATGTCCAGAGTTAATTTCAAGTGTGCTATTTGCATTTGGAATCTGTTGCTGTCAACTGTCAAGATGAGATCCAAAGAGCTGTCACTATCAGTGAAGCAAGCCATCATTAGGCTGAAAAAACAAAACAAACCCATCAGAGAGATGGCAAAAACATTAGGCGTGGCCAAAACAACTGTTTGGAACATTCTTAAAAAGAAGGAACGCACCGGTGAGTTCAGCAACACCAAAAGACCCGGAAGACCACGGAAAACAACTGTGGTGGATGACCAAAGAATTCTTTCCCTGGTGAAGAAAACACCCTTCACAACAGTTGGCCAGATCAAGAACACTCTCCAGGAGGTAGGTGTATGTGTGTCAAAGTCAACAATCAAGAGAAGACTTCACCAGAGTGAATACAGAGGGTTCACCACAAGATGTAAACCATTGGTGAGCCTCAAAAACAGGAAGGCCAGATTAGAGTTTGCCAAACGGCATCTTAAAAAGCCTTCACAGTTCTGGAACAACATCCTATGGACAGATGAGACCAAGATCAACTTGTACCAGAGTGATGGGAAGAGAAGAGTATGGAGAAGGAAAGGAACTGTTCATGATCCTAAGCATACCACCTCATCAGTGAAGCATGGTGGTGGTAGTGTCATGGCGTTGGCATGTATGGCTGCCAGTGGAACTGGTTCTCTTGTATTTATTGATGATGTGACTGCTGACAAAAGCAGCAGGATGAATTCTGAAGTGTTTCGGGCAATATTATCTGCTCATATTCAGCCAAATGCTTCAGAACTCACTGGACGGCGCTTCACAGTGCAGATGGACAATGACCCAAAGCATACTGCAAAAGCAACCAAAGAGTTTTTGAAGGGAAAGAAGTGGACTTTCAATCACCTGACCTGAATCCGATTGAGCATCCATTTCACTTGCTGAAGACCAAACTGAAGGGAAAATGCCCCAAGAACAAGCAGGAACTGAAGACGGTTGCAGTAGAGGCCTGGCAGAGCATCACCAGGGATGAAACCCAGCGTCTGGTGATGTCTATGCATTCCAGACTTCAGGCTGTAATTGACTGCAAAGGATTTGCAACCAAGTATTAAAAAGTGAAAGTTTGATTTGATTATTATTCTGTCCCATTACTTTTGGTCCCTTAACAAGTGGGAGGCACATATACAAACTGTTGTAATTCCTACACCGTTCACCTGATTTGGATGTAAATACCCTCAAATTAAAGCTGACAGTCTGCAGTTAAAGCACATCTTGTTCGTTTCATTTGAAATCCATTGTGGTGGCGTATAGAGCCAAAAATGTTAGAATTGTGTTGATGTCCCAATATTTATGGACCTGGCTATATACTGACTTTGTAAATCGTGACAAAGGAAAACTGGGCATCATACACAACATGACCGAGGATCATACACTACCAGACTTTAAAGTTGTTCCGAGCACAACAAACTCACTCAGAAACATGAGCCTTGGAGACGCGTGACAAATGGAAACAATATACGTTCTAAAATCGGCTGAAAATATCAAACATTTTTGATATCCTCCAACTGGATAGAATCTGAGTCTGAAGCTAAAAAACCGGAGTCTGTGACTATCAAATCTACAGACTGGCTCTGACTTTCGGCAACTAGTGTCAACTTCTCCAGACTGTAAATTGGCGGAAAATCAGGACAAAAAACGTGTAGTGTATTCCAGGCCTAATTATATATGATGCCCAGCTTTCCTTTGTCATTATTTACAAAATCGGTAAGTGTATGATGCCTGGTGATTTAAAAATCTGTTCAGATTTTTAAAAGTCGTGTAGTGTATTCCAGGCTTAAAGGGATACTCCACCCCAAAATGAAAATTGTCATTAATCACTTACCCCCATGTTGTTCCAAGCCTGTAAAAGCTTCATTCATCTTCGGAACACAATTTAAGATATTTTGGATGAAACCCGGGAGGCTTGTGTCTGTCCCATTGACTGCCAAGTAAATTACACTGTCAAGGTCCAGAAAAGTATGAAACACATTGTCAGAATATGTTATGTAATGTTATGAAGCGATGAGAATACTTTTTATATAGAAATACAACAAAAATAATGACTTTATTCAACAATTAGGCACCGTAACGTCTCCTCTGCATCAGCACAGCGCCATTTTGGAGATTATGCCCTGGACGCAAAACACATACACTCTTCTGTATCAGCCTTGACACAGGGATGCGCTGTTTCATCCAAAATATCTTAAATTGTATTCAGAAGACGAACAAAGCTTTTATGGGTTTGGAACGACATGGTGGTAATTGATTAATGACAAAATTTTCATTTTGGGGTGGAGTATCTCTTTAAAACTGTTTCATTATTCAGATGTAAATTTGTGTAAACAAATTTCCTGAAGAGGAATTCTTGAGAAGCAATTGAAAAAATTTGGGTTAGTATCATAATTTTTTTATTTTAAAAAGATTGTGCAGGGAACTGTACTTTAGCTTGTATTATCCCAATCAGGTTTATAGTGTTTTTATCAATATTCTATTGACCCTTTTGGGCTCCAATATAGCTCTGATAATATATGTGGAAAAAAATTACATTGTATTTTAATCCTGAATACTAGCTACACAAGTGTAATAAAAAGTAAAATCAAAACATACAAATAAAGGTCCATGATTCTGCACCAGAAGTGACAGACACAGTAGATAAAGAGCAGTCCTCCAAATCTGAAGTAATCAGCTGGATCCTTGCTGCATCTGGGGGTTAAATAAATGCAAAAAAAAAAGACAACAGATTTATTGAAAAGTCCTTAAAAAGGAGGATTCCATTTGTGTACCTTTTCTTTAAACAACATTTGACATTATGAGATATTCTGACTAATTTAATTATTTAGCTGTGACCTAATGGTTAGAGAGTCAGACTTGTAGTCTGAAGGTCATGGGTTCGAGTCTCAGTCCTGGCAGGAAACCCACTAGTGTAAACAGGGCTTGAGGTACCCTTGAGCAAGTTACAAGTTAAACCTACTTGTAATTATAAACACATTTACATTTAGCAGACGCTTTTATCCAAAGCGGCTTACATTGCATTCAAGTTACAGTTTCTACATTTTTATCAGCTCTTGCTTTCCCTGGGAATCGAACCCATGATCTTGGCGTTGCTAGCGCCATGCTCTACTATTTGAGCTACAGGAAATACAAATAAAGAAATGAGTATTCACAACAAATAACTTTTCCCAGATGTAAAAAATGGCAATTAGTACACTAAAAAAAATAAATATAATATTTTTATCAATTGCTAAAATGCTAATACCTGTATATTTATAACTAATAAAATTATTAATCTGTTTACACTGCTTTTCTATCACACGTCGGTGATGTCTAACAAATGTACTTGAGGAGATCATTAAATTACTCAAGTATCTTCATACTTCATCCACCTTATTCCTAAACGCAGAAGTAAGCCTATGGGCGAGACTTCAAGTTCATTAGCCTTAAATAACAATAACAACATGCAGTAAATAGTAAAACTGTTTGTATTACAAACCAGTGTGTTCATAATTAAGATAATACACTAAAATAATATGGTATGACAAACCAATTTGCAATATCAAGCAGCAAAACGAGCAGTTCTGTATAGCTAAAAAAGTAAAAATATCTGGAAGCAAGACCCATAAAATCTATAAATGGGCCATTTTTATGTGAAGAATAAGGTGAATATGATGTCATCATTTACTCACTTATGTCTTTTCCAACCTGCATAACTGACTTTTTTTTTCTGTGGAACACAAAAGAAGATTAAAAAAGACATGAGGGTTAGAAAATGATGAGGGAGTTTTGATTTTGAGTGAGCTAAACTCAAGAATTAAGTTTGAATCAGAGTGGTGCCTTGGTGCAGAGTTTGCCTGCTTTGCCCATGTTCACATATAACGGCACATGATCATTAAAGTATTATGAATACTCACTTTTACAGAAGATCATATGGCAGAAGATTTTCAATCCCAAAACCTCTGGACCATGAGAGGGGAAACACACACACACACACACACACACACACACACACACACACACGAATATTTAACAGGTTTAATAAAACAATAGTAATTGTTGACTTACTGACAGAGACAGACAGGCTTACAAAAAGTTTGGCTAACGTTACTCACCAGCTTTATACAAACACTTAGCAGTAAGTTGGATCAGAAAGCATGGTTTGCATAGTATTCTTAAGGTGGTTTCATGATCTCTCTGTTGAACACATGTCAGTTGTTCATGTTCCAGAGTGAGACATTTTATTTGACAATAAAATAACAATATTGTTATTTTTACTATTTCATTCTGTTATTAAAAATAAGATCAGCAAAAGGCGGCCTTCAGTACTTAACTCATATTAAGGTCCAGCTCCCGCTATTTATTCTGTCATTCATGTATATGTATCTATTACATAAACCTCCAGAACTTGTAGTACTAACGCTACGCGGATATATTTACATTTCGCGATATAAAAACAACAACAACGAGTCACTTTTAATCATTCCCAAGACATCGTCACACAGCCTTATCTGGACAGTATTAAAACATAATAACAAAACACAGAAACAGATTATGTCATCGCGATTATCATATCACTTTAACAGTAACAAAAAAACAATTATAAGAGGTACTTACCTTCTGTGTTTCCATTATGTGTCCATAGCCATTGTGTCTGTGTTCTCAATCGACACCGCATAACTCAAAATCGGTCAAAATAATAACTCATCTGTCAGATATGAGACAATCATGTGAAAGCCATTCCTAGAGCACTGAACGGAGCAGGACTGCAGATAAACAGAGCTGCAGTAACGACTGAGGTGAACTTTCAAATCTGAGCGGGAGGAGGCGTGCCCTGCTGTCATTGGTCAGATTCCTGGATGACATTCAGATTAACCAATCACGAACAAAGCAACATAGAGAGACGTCAAACAACTTTGTAACTGTAGAAAAAAATGTTTTAAACAAAAGATAGCAAATATGTATTGATTTTTTTTTTTTTAGGCTGTTACATGTAAGTAATTGGTAAAATTGTGTTTTCACTTATGCTCACAACCAGGGGCAGGCACATCTGTGCCATTCACTATTCACCTATAATTTCCATATGAATTTATAGTTAAAATAGGGTTAGGTTTAGGAGTACAGAGAAGGTGTGTACACGTCTGGCTATACTTGTAAATTACAGTTTCATTCACATGACCAATGATGACCCTTTTGAACTTTAACAAATCCCTTGCCTCAACTGTATAACCACTCTTATGCCTAAATGCAGCTGTGCCTACAACTGTGGCATTTTCTATATCTGACCCTTTGCTGTAAGTGTTACACCACCTGTTGGTTTAGGTTTATTCCTTTGTCCACAGTAACACTTACTAAAAACACTGTCATAATTGCAACATTTGTCTACAGATTACACTGTTGACTGCAGTGGCAATGCTGTTACAGCATTCGTGGTATGGGAAAATGTAAACGAAATGTTGATGTGCGACTAATTCAACAATAATTGAGGCCTATGATAATGAATGTACTCTTATTCATTTCATCACTGTATTGCTTGCAACAGCAAATGACTCCGTGGTTATGCAGTCACCTCACAGCAAGGTGTTTCCATAACGCAGACATGCACATTTGACAAATTGAGGATTCTACATTTTCCATATTTAAATGTATGTTTTCTACAAATTGCATGGAATGTATGCATTCCAGTCCTCTCAGACCCTTTTCTCTATGCTCTTGTTTTTTTCTCATTTCAAATTTCTCAGTAGATATAGGGTTTCTCTCACACAAATAACAAATGTATACTCTGATCAGATAACATACCAATATTTTTCGATGGCTGTATGACGTGATTGTGAAGTCAACATCTAATGATGTTAGAGTTTGACACTGAGTGAGCATTACCAATATGATGTCTAGGAGACGTTGGGTTTTGGTTGCCATACCTGACGACTGTATATGAGTATTTGACATCAATATGAACCTGGCTTAAGATGTTGGCTTGACGTTGGATTTTGGTTATTTTTTGCCACAACCTAATACTAACTATAGATCAACGTCAAATTATGTTATAATTTGACGTTGTGTGGACGTTACCATTATGACGTCTAGGCGACGTTGGGTTTTGGTTGCCATACCTGATGACTGTATATCAGTATTTGACGTCCGTATGACGTTGGCTTGAGACGTTGGCTCGACGTTGGATTTTGGTTAGTTAATGCCACAACCTAAAAACAACTGAAGATCAACATCAAATGATGTTAGAATCTGACGTTGTGTGGACGTTACCATTATGACGTCTAGGCGACGTTGAGTTTTGGATGCCATACCTGACGACTGTATATCAGTATTTGACGTCAATATGACGTTGGCTTAAGACGTTGGCTCGACGTTGGATTTTGGTTAGTTAATGCCACAACCTAAAAACAACTGAAGATCAACGTCAAATGATTTTATAATCTGACGTTGTCTGGACGTTACCATTATGACGTCTAGGCGACGTTGAGTTTTGGATGCCATACCCAACGAATGTATATCAGTATTTGACGTCAATATGACGTTGGCTTTAGACGTTGGCTCGACGTTGGATTTTGGTTAGTTAATGCCACAACCTAAAAACAACGTCAAATGATGTTAGAATCTGACGTTGTGTGGACGTTACCATTATGACGTCTAGCCGACGTTGGGTTTTGGTTGCCATACCTGACCACTGTATATCAGTATTTGACGTCAATATGACGTTGGCTTTAGACGTTGGCTCGACGTTGGATTTTGGTTAGTTAATGCCACAACCTAAAAACAACGTCAAATGATGTTAGAATCTGACGTTGTGTGGACGTTACCATTATGACGTCTAGCCGACGTTGGGTTTTGGTTGCCATACCTGACGACTGTATATCAGTATTTGACGTCAATATGACGTTGGCTTAAGACGTTGGCTCGACGTTGGATTTTGGTTAGTTAATGCCACAACCTAAAAACAACGTCAAATGATGTTAGAATCTGACGTTGTGTGGACGTTACCATTATGACGTCTAGCCGACGTTGGGTTTTGGTTGCCATACCTGACGACTGTATATCAGTATTTGACGTCAATATGACGTTGGCTTAAGACGTTGGCTCGACGTTGGATTTTGGTTAGTTAATGCCACAACCTAAAAACAACGTCAAATGATGTTAGAATCTGACGTTGTGTGGACGTTACCATTATGACGTCTAGCCGACGTTGGGTTTTGGTTGCCATACCTGACGACTGTATATCAGTATTTGACGTCAATATGACGTTGGCTCAAGACGTTGGCTCGACGTTGGATTTTGGTTAGTTAATGCCACGACCTAAAAACAACGTCAAATGATGTTAGAATCTGACGTTGTGTGGACGTTACATTATGACGTCTAGCCGACGTTGGGTTTTGGTTGCCATACCTGACCACTGTATATCAGTATTTGACGTCAATATGACGTTGGCTTAAGACGTTGGCTCGACGTTGGATTTTGGTTAGTTAATGCCACAACCTAAAAACAACGTCAAATGATGTTAGAATCTGACGTTGTGTGGACGTTACCATTGTGACGTCTAGGCGACGTTGGGTTTTGGTTGCCATAACCGACGACTGTATATCAGTATTTGACGTCAATATGACGTTGGCTTTAGACGTTGGCTCGACGTTGGATTTTGGTTAGTTAATGCCACAACCTAAAAACAACGTCAAATGATGTTAGAATCTGACGTTGTGTGGACGTTACCATTATGACGTCTAGCCGACGTTGGGTTTTGGTTGCCATACCTGACGACTGTATATCAGTATTTGACGTCAATATGACGTTGGCTTAAGACGTTGGCTCGACGTTGGATTTTGGTTAGTTAATGCCACAACCTAAAAACAACGTCAAATGATGTTAGAATCTGACGTTGTGTGGACGTTACCATTATGACGTCTAGCCGACGTTGGGTTTTGGTTGCCATACCTGACGACTGTATATCAGTATTTGACGTCAATATGACGTTGGCTCAAGACGTTGGCTCGACGTTGGATTTTGGTTAGTTAATGCCACGACCTAAAAACAACGTCAAATGATGTTAGAATCTGACGTTGTGTGGACGTTACATTATGACGTCTAGCCGACGTTGGGTTTTGGTTGCCATACCTGACCACTGTATATCAGTATTTGACGTCAATATGACGTTGGCTTAAGACGTTGGCTCGACGTTGGATTTTGGTTAGTTAATGCCACAACCTAAAAACAACGTCAAATGATGTTAGAATCTGACGTTGTGTGGACGTTACCATTGTGACGTCTAGGCGACGTTGGGTTTTGGTTGCCATAACCGACGACTGTATATCAGTATTTGACGTCAATATGACGTTGGCTTTAGACGTTGGCTCGACGTTGGATTCTGGTTAGTTAATGCCACAACCTAAAAACAACGTCAAATGATGTTAGAATCTGACGTTGTGTGGACGTTACCATTATGACGTCTAGCCGACGTTGGGTTTTGGTTGCCATACCTGACCACTGTATATCAGTATTTGACGTCAATATGACGTTGGCTTTAGACGTTGGCTCGACGTTGGATTTTGTTTAGTTAATGCCACAACCTAAAAACAACGTCAAATGATGTTAGAATCTGACGTTGTGTGGACGTTACCATTATGACGTCTAGGCGACGTTGGGTTTTGGTTGCCATACCTGACCACTGTATATCAGTATTTGACGTCAATATGACGTTGGCTTTAGACGTTGGCTCGACGTTGGATTTTGGTTAGTTAATGCCACAACCTAAAAACAACGTCAAATGATGTTAGAATCTGACGTTGTGTAGACGTTACCATTATGACGTCTAGCCGATGTTGGGTTTTGGTTGCCATACCTGACCACTGTATATCAGTATTTGACGTCAATATGACGTTGGCTTTAGACGTTGGCTCGACGTTGGATTTTGGTTAGTTAATGCCACAACCTAAAAACAACGTCAAATGATGTTAGAATCTGACGTTGTGTGGACGTTACCATTATGACGTCTAGGCGACGTTGGGTTTTGGTTGCCATACCTGACCACTGTATATCAGTATTTGACGTCAATATGACGTTGGCTTTAGACGTTGGCTCGACGTTGGATTTTGGTTAGTTAATGCCACAACCTAAAAACAACGTCAAATGATGTTAGAATCTGACGTTGTGTGGACGTTACCATTGTGACGTCTAGGCGACGTTGGGTTTTGGTTGCCATAACCGACGACTGTATATCAGTATTTGACGTCAATATGACGTTGGCTTTAGACGTTGGCTCGACGTTGGATTTTGGTTAGTTAATGCCACAACCTAAAAACAACGTCAAATGATGTTAGAATCTGACGTTGTGTGGACGTTACCATTATGACGTCTAGTCGACGTTGGGTTTTGGTTGCCATACCTGACCACTGTATATCAGTATTTGACGTCAATATGACGTTGGCTTTAGACGTTGGCTCGACGTTGGATTTTGGTTAGTTAATGCCACAACCTAAAAACAACGTCAAATGATGTTAGAATCTGACGTTGTGTGGACGTTACCATTGTGACGTCTAGGCGACGTTGGGTTTTGGTTGCCATAACCGACGACTGTATATCAGTATTTGACGTCAATATGACGTTGGCTTTAGACGTTGGCTCGACGTTGGATTTTGGTTAGTTAATGCCACAACCTAAAAACAACGTCAAATGATGTTAGAATCTGACGTTGTGTGGACGTTACCATTATGACGTCTAGCCGACGTTGGGTTTTGGTTGCCATACCTGACCACTGTACATCAGTATTTGACGTCAATATGACGTTGGCTTTAGACGTTGGCTCGACGTTGGATTTTGGTTAGTTAATGCCACAACCTAAAAACAACGTCAAATGATGTTAGAATCTGACGTTGTGTAGACGTTACCATTATGACGTCTAGGCGACGTTGGGTTTTGGTTGCCATACCTGACCACTGTATATCAGTATTTGACGTCAATATGACGTTGGCTTTAGACGTTGGCTCGACGTTGGATTTTGGTTAGTTAATGCCACAACCTAAAAACAACGTCAAATGATGTTAGAATCTGACGTTGTGTGGACGTTACCATTATGACGTCTAGCCGACGTTGGGTTTTGGTTGCCATACCTGACCACTGTATATCAGTATTTGACGTCAATATGACGTTGGCTTTAGACGTTGGCTCGACGTTGGATTTTGGTTAGTTAATGCCACAACCTAAAAACAACGTCAAATGATGTTAGAATCTGACGTTGTGTGGACGTTACCATTATGACGTCTAGGCGACGTTGGGTTTTGGTTGCCATACCCGACGACTGTATATCAGTATTTGACGTCAATATGACGTTGGCTTTAGACGTTGGCTCGACGTTGGATTTTGGTTACTTCCCAACACAACCTGAAAACAACTAAATATCAACGTCAATTGACGTCGGTCTTGGACGTCAAATCAACGTTGTCATTAGACGTTGGCTTGACATTGAATTTTGGTCACCTGACGTCGCGACCTAAATCCAACCTAATATTAACGTCATATGACGTTGTGTGCCTGCTGGGAACAGACACTTACAGTCAGGTCCATAAATATTGGGACATCGACACAATTCTAACATTTTTGGCTCTATACACCACCACAATGGATTTCAAATGAAACGAACAAGATGTGCTTTAACTGCACTGTCAGCTTTAATTTGAGGGTATTTACATCCGAATAAGGTGAACGGTGTAGGAATTAAAACAGTTTGCATATGTGCCTCCCACTTGTTAAGGGACCAAAAGTAATGGGACTGAATAATAATCATGAATCAAACTTTCACTTTTTAATACTTGGTTGCAAATCCTTTGCAGTCAATTATAGCCTGAAGTCTGGAACGCATAGACATCACCGGACGCTGGGTTTCATCCCTGGTGATGCTCTGCCAGGCCTCTACTGCAACCGTCTTCAGTTCCTGCTTGTTCTTGGGGCATTTTCCCTTCAGTTTTGTCTTCAGCAAGTGAAATGCATGCTCAATCAGATTCAGGTCAGGTGATTGACTTGGCCATTGCATAACAGTCCACTTCTTTCCCTTCAAAAACTCTTTGGTTGCTTTTGCAGTATGCTTTGGGTCATTGTCCATCTGCACTGTGAAGCGCCGTCCAGTGAGTTCTGAAGCATTTGGCTGAATATGAGCAGATAATATTGCCCGAAACACTTCAGAATTCATCCTGCTGCTTTTGTCAGCAGTCACATCATCAATAAATACAAGAGAATCAGTTCCACTGGCAGCCATACATGCCCACGCCATGACACTACCACCACCATGCTTCACTGATGAGGTGGTATGCTTAGGATCATGAGCATTTCCTTTCCTTCTCCATAATCTTCTCTTCCCATCACTCTGGTACAAGTTGATCTTGGTCTCATCTGTCCATAGG